>NW_020200660.1:70816-90577 GCF_001531365.2 Cynara cardunculus var. scolymus | reverse complement strand
TGAGAAGGAATCAATATAGTCTTCATAAGCAATATTTTCCATTGATAAACACGGTTTTGTGTCTGGATCGACCAACAGCTTTCTTCTTTTGAAAATGGGCTTAGTTTTAGAAATATTATTTTTCAAATTATTTGAGGATCTAAAGGTACTCTCAAAAGTTTTGTTCGATTTAAAACCAGGTTTGTTATCAAATTCAGAGAAACCTAGACCTCTTCTGCCCAAATTAACTTTAATCTTTTTGTAAACATTTTGAGCCTCTTGAAACTTTTTAATTCTAAGCTCTCTGTCAAGAACATCTTGGTGCAAAAATTATCTTTCCTTTTGAAAGAATTCTTTAACAAAAGTAATATTACACTTTTCATGCTCCAACTGGCTTAACTCATCCACCTTGTTTTTCAAATCTTTTTGAACCTCAGCAATCTTTTCCTTTGAAGATTTTTCTAAATTTACGAACTTAGTTTGAGCCTCTTCAAACATTTTAAAAAATTTGTTTCTTTCCTCTGTGAGCAGAATGACTTCTTTTTCACAGAGAGAAAGTTTTTCTTTTAGATTGAAATGCTCCAAGTGACATGTATCGAGGTTATCAATGATCTCTGTCTAAAGATCAAGTGATTGAGAAGAGTAAGAAGTAGAAACCTCTTGGTCATTTCTTTCAGAAGAGTCTAAGTTGATGTCTACCATCCCACAGAAGAGCTCGTCCTCTGTGTCCGAGTCTTCACAAGCGAGAAGACCCTTCTGTTCATCTTCATCAGGGGAGTCATCTGTTACTAGCTCACTTGATTGAGCTAGCAGAGACTTCTGCTGGTAGTAGTCAGCCTTTTTTTTGTAGAAGGTTGCATCTTTAGGACCCCTCTGTGGCGCCCTTGGCCCTTTTGACCAGCAATCTGCAGCAAAGTGGCATGGCTTGCCACATTTAAAGCAACCATCTTTTGGCTCTTCCTTCCTCTGCTCTTCTACCTTCTGCGAAGGCTTCTGCTCCTTCTCTCTTGTCTCAGATCTATCACCCTCTGTAAAGTTTCTTCTGTTGAAACTTTTATACTCCTTCCTCTCTCCACCCTTTCTGAATTCTCTGGTGATCAAGGCCAGAGTTTTCATCATCTCCTTCATTGAGACTTCTTCATCAAAACTTTCATCACTTTCTGCTATCAGTACCTTCTTTTTCTTCTTCTTCTCCTTCTCTTCCTTATGTGCTCCTTTCCCCTTCCCAGAACTGCCGTCCTCTACAACTAGAGCAAGTGGACCACCATAGTAATTCTTCATTTGCATAACTTGAGGCTCTTGGCTTTTAAGAGAACCAAACAGGTCAGCCAGAGTCCACATTTCCAAATCTAAGCTGGCCTTCATGGACATGGTTAGGTGCATCCATTCAACTCCAAGGCTCTTCAAGAATAAAGAGTTGTTGTCCTCTGCGGTTCTCATGACTCCATACCTCTTGCAGTTGCTTATCAAGGTGTTCAATCTAGAGTATGTGTCTGACAAGGATTCACCCTCTTTTGCCTTGAAGCTGTGGTATTCGTCAATGCAAATTGCTCGATTGTTTTTGAGTGTTTTCTTACGTCCTTCAATCTGTTTTTCTAATTTTGCCCAAATGTCCATGGGCAATTGACAGTGATCGATACATTTGAAGATTTCGTGGGGTATTGCCAAGATTAACAATCGTTTGCACTTGCTACCCAATTCAACCATTATTTTGTCTTCGTCACTCCAATTTGCAGCAGGTCTTTGTTCGTAATGTTCAGGAATTTCTAGGGTTGTGCCAGTAGCAGGAACTGTTGGGATTAAGTTCATTGGCACATAAGGAGGATTATAAAGAAATTCACATATCCTTGGGTGAATTCTTTCCAAAAAATTAACCATTCGCACCTTCCATTATGGATACTCCTCACGGATGAGCGTGGGAGGTTTTGATTGAGAACCAGTGCTCATGAATGAGGTATTGGCCAGATTCGCCATTGAAAGAAGAAGAAAAATAAGAATAAGATGAAACTGATAAAATAGAGTAAAACAGGGTAACCTGAAGAAGAAGAAGAATGGTGTTCTAGAACAAAAGCAGATTAATACCAAGAACAGAATTAATCAAATAATAATTCGATTCCTGCTTTGATACCAATTGTTAGAACCTATAAACTCAGTTTTGATATCAATCAAATACTCTGGATGATCTTTAAGACAATCAAAGTGCAGYGRAAACAATATAAGAACAAACAGAGTAAGAATCAAGAACACACAGTATATGAGAATGATGAACACGAGAGAATAGCTTCAAAGGTTTTTCAATTGAATTGAAAATAAGAAGATTACAATACGCGAAGCCCCCTGAATTACAAAGGCCTAGCTGTTATTTATACAAGTTCCTAACGACTTTTCTGACATGACCTAGACGCGTGAAACGATCCAAGCCATCCAAATAAAGTCAATTACAAACATAGTCACGTGAGAAGCACATGCAGCTAACTACCTAAGTAAAACAGTGAGAAGAGGTTCTCCACAGAAGATGAACCGCAGACCCTCTGTGAGCCATCCCAGAGGCTCTGCTACATATGACTTGTAAGCTCTTGATAACAGAGGACCATTTTCCAGAACCTCTGTGAGAGACAACAGAGGTTCTATCAATCTTGACTTGCACGATCAAACAGCTTCTGTTGCTGGTCCTCTATTGTCTTCTGTGGAAGAAACCCTTATGTCAACACTTGTAGAAATCTTTTTCATACTTTTACATTAAGTAAATATTGGAGCTAACACTCCCCCTTAAATTATGCATGGGCATGTGGATTGAGTTTAAAAAACTCCCCCTAGAAATAATAAGGAGAGAGATTTTGATGACTAGAGACTCTGGTTGTGAATGATGATGAAAAATTATATGAAATGTGGTTAAGTATGAGACTGGATATGAAATCGAATGAATCTTTGAGACCCGAGGGATCTGGTTCCAAAGACAACAAATCCAGAGGCTCTAGTCTTTAGAACCAGAGGCTCTGGTTGTAAAGGCGATGAAAGAGATATGAAATTATGGTTAAGTATATGCAAAAGGGTATGCAAAAGAAATATGAAATTTTGGTTAAGTGCATGTATGTGTATGTAGAATGGATGGGTCTTTGAGACCAGAGGGATCTGGTTCCAAAGACTTTGAATCCAGAGGCTCTGGTCTTTAGAACCAGAGGCTCTAGTTGAGAAAAGAGTACTTAGTGAAAAAGTTCACAAAGTATTGGCTTTGGACCAAAGGTCTCTTGTGCCAAAGGATGATGGATAATGACGTAATTACATGCATGAATGATCAAGGAAGTCCAAGTTTGAGACCAAAGTGGCTCTGGTCTCAAAGAATTGGAATCCAGAGACTCTAGTCTATACAACCAGAGGCTCTAGTTTGGAGGGGAATACTTGGTGAGAAAATACCATGTATTTGCTTTGGAGCAGAGGTCTCTTGTTCCAAAGGTGATGAAAATTTTTGCCAAAAATTAATCTAAGTGATTCTAAATGGTCAAAGGCTCTGGTCTGTATAACCAGAGGTTCTGGTTTAGGATACTTGGAGTTTATGGCTATTATTCTATATATCACTTATAGGCATAACCATGAGATATTGAAGATCTCTGTTTTCAAACTAACAATTGCCTCTAAGTGATGAGATTCAGCATACCCATCTTCCTGACTAGAAATAAAAATCTTTTCTGATCAACAACTTTTGTGAAAATGTTAGCAAGTTGAATCTCAGTAGGAACAAAGTACATCTCTATATTACCTTTTTCAACATTGTCTTTCAGAAAGTGGTATCTTACATCGATGTGCTTGGAGTCACAGAGGATTGGTATCTTTTCATATTGAAAGCCATAGTCCTTAAGATGAGTCTTCCTCCAGAGAACTTATGACCAACAACTAGCAGCAGCAACATATTCTACTTCTGCTGTAAAGGTTGAGACAAAATTTTGTTTTTTGGATGTCCAACTTACCAGCTTGTCCTCCAAGAGTTGACAGCTTCCAAACGTACTCTTTCTATCAAGCTTGCATCCTTCATGATCTGCATCTGTATAGGCTATTAGATCAAAGCCAGAGTTCTTAGGATACCTAAGACCCAATGAAGGGGTTCTCTTAAGGTATCTAAAGATCCTCTTGACTGCAGAGAGATGAGATTCTTTAGTATTGGATTGATACCTTGCACAAACACATGTAGCAAACATAATATCTGGTCTACTTGCAGTCAGATACATGAGTGATCCAATCATGCCTCTGTAGGTTGTTACATCCACAGATTTGCATGATGGATCAGCAAATAACTTGGCTCCTGTAGCCATAGGAGTTCTCATCGATGATGAATTTGAGAGAGAGTATTTCTTGAGAAGGTCAGTCACATACTTGGACTGATTGATGAAAATCCCTTCTGAAGTTTGTTTTATTTGAAGACCAAGGAAGAAACTATGTTCTCCCATCATATTCATTTCAAATTTGCTCTTCATCAGCTCTAAGAATTTTTTGCAACGTTTTGCATTTGTAGAGCGAAATATGGTGTCGTCCACATATATTTGTACAAGAAGTATGTCACATTTATTCTTCTTGAGAAAGAGGGTTGTATCGATTGTACCTTTTTCGAAGCCATTGTTGATGAGAAAGGTGGATAGAGTTTCATTCCGAGCCCTGGGTGCTTGCTTCAGCCCATAGAGGGCTTTGTCCAGAGAGTAAACTTCTTCTGGATGTTTTGGATCTTCAAACCCAGGGGGCTGCTGCATGTAAACTTCTTCTTGAAGTTTGCCATTGAGGAAGGCAGACTTGACATCCACCTGATAGACCTTAAAGCCTTTTTGAGCTGCATAGGGTAGGAATATCCTGATGGCTTCAAGTCTTGCGACGGGAGCAAATGTCTCATAGTAGTCAATCCCTTCTTCCTGGCAGTAGCCCTTGGCAACAAGCCTGGCCTTGTTCGTTATTACTATGCCATCTTCGTCCTTCTTGTTTCAGAAGACCCACTTGGTTCCTATGGCCGTCTTCCCTTTAGGTAGAGGCATAAGGGACCATACCTTGTTTCTCTCAAACTGGAGTTGTTCTTCTTGCATTGCGTCTATCCAGTTTGGATCTTGTAGGGCTTTAGAAATTTTCTTTGGTTCTACCATGCTGAGAAAGTTGGCGAAGAGGTATTCATTGGCTGTTGTTGATCTCATCTTTACCCCAGATGTTGGATCACCAATAATTTGGTGATGTGGGTGGTCTTTCGTCCACTTGGTGTTTGACTTGGGTTCTGGAGCAACAGGATGCAGTTCTTCATCGAATGATGGAACTGCTTGCTCCCCCTCGAAGAGATCATCTCCAGAGTTAGGCTTTGGTTCTTGTTCTTGATCTGAAGACACAGAAGAAGTGGAAGGTGAAGTAACATGAGTTTCAGTAAGAGTTGTACCTTTATCATTGGGGACTTCATGTTCTTCATCGGTTCTGGAAGTGGATGTTGCAGTAGGTGCATGTCCAAAGATTATTTTTCTTTGAAGATGTCTTCAAATAATTGAGCTAACTCTGATTCATTGGGTTTGCCAAGTGATGAATCAGATGCTCTTCTTTGAAGTCCGAGTCTTGAACTGTTGTGTCCAGAAGTCAATGGTGTGGAGTCATCAAAGGATAGATTGAAGCTTTCTATTACAATCTTTGTCCATTTGATGTAGACTCTGTAGGCTTTTGTGGTTTGAGAGTATCTACAAAGAGACCTTAATCAACTTTCTTGTCGAACTTGCCAAGATATTCCCTATCATTGAGTACAAAGCATTTGCATCCAAAGACATGGAAATACTTGACATTTGGTCTTCTCTGATTGATGAGCTCATAGGGTGTCTTCTAGTGCCTCCTGTTGATGATGGACCGATTCTGGGTGAAGCTTGTAGTAGAAATTGCTTCAGCCCAGAAGGTGATGGGTAACTCCGATGAAGCAAGCATGGTCCTTGCTGCTTCCACAAGGGTTCTGTTCCTTCGTTCTACCATTCCATTCTGTTGTGGGGTTTTAGCTATTGAAAAGTTTTGTGTGATGCCTTCATTGATGAGGTATTCATCGATTCTAGCATTTTTGAATTCAGTTCCATTGTCGCTTCTAACTTTAATGAGTTTTCGTTGTAGAAGGACTTGGAGTCTTTTCATCACCCGAATGAGTAGGTCAGGAACATCTGATTTCTTCTTCACAAACTCAACCCAGATGTATCTGAAGTATTCATCAATGAGTACCAATATGTACTTCTTTCCTGAGAGGCTTTGTGTAGATATGGGCCCACAGAGATCAATATGGATCATATCCAAAAGGGCATGGTGCAGGAGGTTACTGACTTTGTTCGGTGAGAGGCCTGTTTTAGTTTTCCCATCTCGCAGGCTGAGCATAGATGATCTTTTTCAAATTTGAGATTAGGAATCCCCTTGACCACATTCTATTTGGCTAGCTTTCTTAAGACATCAAAATTCAGGTGTGAGAACTTCTGGTGCCATAGCCAATTTTCATCGTTCTTATGGGATACAAGGCAAAGGGTGTCTTGTCCCTCAGAGAATTGAAAATCCATAAGATAGAGATTCCCTTCTCTTTTGGCCTTGATGATGGTTTGACCGGGCTTTGTTTCTATGATACAGAAACCTTTGCGGAATCTGACTTCAAACCCTTATCGCAGAACTGGCTTATGCTTAGTAAGTTGTGCTTCAACCCTTAAATATAAGGCACTTTGCTGATGGAGATGTTGCCTTTGATGAGAGTTCTGTATCCCTTAATGGTTCCCTTATTGTTGTCTCCAAAAGTGACAGAGCCTCCAGATTTCTCGATGAAGGAGGATAGCTGACTTTTGTCACCAGTCATGTGCCTGGAGCAACCTGAATCGATGTACCATGGCTGCACATGCTGGTCCTGCAAGACAAGTTAAGGGGTTTTAGGTACCCATTTCTTAAAGGGTCCACGTTTGTTAGTAGGAGATACCTCTATCTTTTCATCACCCTTAGCCTTTGCAGGCTTGAGTTTATTAGCATTTCCCTTGCCCTTGGACTTGGGCTTTTTCACGTTTTCATTGGATTTAACTTTATTGCGATAAACATGTTGGAGAATATGCAACGATGTGTCAACATGTGATTCCTCAAGTTTTGTAAAAGAGCTAAACATTGACAATTATTATTCTATGGACATGAATGTCGAGCATTCTTTTTATTCGCTGAAAATGAAGAAGTAAATGCAAGGGATGTAATTCCTGTTCTAGCATCGGTTGCTTTTACAAACTTCCAATCTAGTTCAGATTTTTTATTTGAAGGGGTCTTTGTCTTTACTTCTTTTCTCCTGAGGAAGGACTACTTTTCTTCATCTGAATGAGAGTAAAAGTGGTGGTTAAATTTCTTAGAGGCGGGCCACTTCTGTTTTTGCTCACGAGTGAACTTAATGAACTTAGAAGATATGCTAGGGCCTTTTGAGTTATCGGTGGCAGATTTGATATTTCTCAGTTTTCCCTTTCCATTATCTAAAGATTTCATCGATGGAGGAACACCAGATTTCATTGAGGGTTTGAAGTTTTGAGGCTTCTTATTCTCAATGATCTTTGGTGATTTACGGATCATCTCTTCTTCAGATTCAGAATCAAGAAAGTCTTTTGCTGATTTCTCGAAATCAAAATGAGCATGGATGTTCGAGGGAGGTGTGGGTTTAGAGGTTGATGCTTCATAGTGATCTGCTTGAGTTGTGTCTAGCTTAGATGAATTTTCAATGTTACTTGAATGATTCATCGATTCATCAGATGATGGTTCCTTATTAGGATTCTCCTTTTCATCAACAGTACTTGCTGATGAAGTGGGATTGACAACTAGAGACTCTGGTTTAACCATAGGGTTTCCATCGGTCTCTGATTTGGAGGTGTCGTTCCTTTCATCAGAATTCTTACATGTACTACTCTCGTACACCACGTTTTCAAAATCCTGTCTTAAGACGACAGTTTTTCCATCGACTTTCTCTTTTAAGATTTGCTTTTGGTTTCGGGATAAAGTCGGGTTTTTGAATGCATCCAAGTTTGAAAATGGATTCAAGGGTGGATTTATTTGATTCGATGAGAGAATCCAATTCATTGAATCCAATCCCTTGAGTGTCCGTTTGATCGGTTAATTTTTTGTACACATCTTGGGCATCCTTGTATTTCTTCATCAGAAATTCATTGGCTTGAAGCTTCTTGTGAAGAAATCTCCCTTTTCTAAGTCTTTGGTTACTCGCTTGTTTATTTCCAGAAGTTGTTCTTCCTCTGATTTTTTAAGCGCGACGATGCGAGTCTTTTCTTTCATGAGATCAGTCTTTTCTTCGGTTAGAAGATCAGTCTCTCTTTTGTAGAAATTGACTTCTTTTTCCGCTTTATGTCTTTCAGATTTTTCAAAATTTAATTTTTTCTTTTAATTTTAAAAAGTCCTCTGAAAGCTTTATTAATGTTAACTGTAGCTCAGATGGAGCCGAGTTGGTTTCATTGATAGTAAACTCACATATCTGATTATCAGTGTCAGAGGCAGATTCTGCATTGGACATGGCCATCAGACAGATAAGTGCTTTGTCTTCTTCATCGGATGAAGAATCAGACACCCAGTTTTCTTTCTCAGCCATCAGGCTTCTCTCTCTGGGATTGTACTTGTATTTATTCTTGTAATAGTTAGTATCCTTTACTAGTCGTCCTCTGCATTCTTTGGAAAAATGACCGATTTTTCCGCACCTGAAGCAGCGGAGGTCATTTTTCCTTCCATCTTTGTCCTCTTTCTTTTCCTCTCTTCTATCTTCTCTACTGACTTCTCTCTCTTCTCTTCCATCTCTTCCATCTCTTCTGTCTTCCCTCTGATGAAATTTAGATGGCTTCCTTTTATAGGATGGCTTGTACCTTTCCCTCTTGAACTCTTTTCGTTCATAGGGTTTTTTGATGAACTTTTTCTGGAACTGCTTTGTAATCAAGGCCAGAGAATTGGCAAAGGCTTTGATATCATCATCTGATTCAGATGTTTCTTCTTAAGATTCTGATTCCACCACCGGTGCTTTCTTTTCTTTTTTCTTATGGTCTCTGGTCGAGGTCCTTGAAACGTCCTTTTCTTCAGTTGCTAGGGCCAGGGGTCCACCGATGGACACCTTTTTCTTCATGATATCGTTCTCTTGTGCAGCAAGCGTTCCGTATACGTCATGGAGTGACCAGCCGTCTAAGTCCAGATTTGCTTGAAGGTGCATCGACAGCTGTGTCCATTCATCGCCGAGACTTTTAAGGAATAAAACATTGTTTTCTTCATTTGTTCTGGAGATGTCGTTTCGACGACATTGATTAATAAATGTGTTGAAACGATCGTATGTCTTCTGAATTGGTTCATCAGGAAGAGCCTTGAAGTTGGTGTATTCATTAAGACATTGGGCTCTACGATTCTTCTTCCTTTTTGCCCCTCCTTCCAATTGGCTTGCCAGCTCATCCCATAGTTCCTTGGTTGTGGAACATGCATCAAGGGATTGGAAGATTTCATTGGGTATGACCATGATTATCAGTCTTTTGGCCTTCTTGTTGGTCTCAACCCGCTCTATCTCGTCTTCATCCCAATTCTTCTCATCCTTGGGCATGTTGTAGGCAGGAATTGATGTTGTAGTATTTGTTCCTGGGACTCTTGGAACAAGAGTCTGTGGAACATAGGGACCCTTCATGACAGATCGCAGAAGATTTTTGTCCATCCCTTCCAGAAAGTTCACCATCGGTATCCTCCATTGTGGGTACTCTTCTCTTTGAAGAGTTAGAGGTTTGGTGAGGGAACCAACACTATAGGTGGAATTCCAGTTAGCCATTAAGATTTTTAGAAGAGAGAAAAATTACGTTTTTAGAGAAGATATTTTATGAAAAGCGTGAATTGAGAGATTTTTGATGATCGTTTGATTGGAAAAACAATCAACAAGCTCTGATACCAATTGTTGATCCAGAGTCTCTCAATAACACTAATAATTAAGTTAAAAATAACCAAATTATAGTGTTTTGAATGAATAAAATGATGAACACTCAAGAACAATGTATCAACATTCAAAGAATAATATTGAGTGCCAAAGATTTTACTTTATTCCAATGATTTTGAAAAACGTAAAAAGTGTTTTTCGATTACAATAGGCCTAACCACCTATTTATACTAGAAAGCTAATAAGAAGATAACTACCTAGTGAGACTATTTAGCTAATCTTCTACTAACAGATAAAGCTTATCTAAAACAAGGATAGACATTAAAGTAAGATAAACTTTGTAGACTCCAGCTGTTGATTAGTCATCTCCAGCTGTTTTTCATAGAATATGAGTTCAACCTTATCTTCATATCTTCATTGCTTGCTTGTGGTTGAACTGGTGAGGGAAACTCCAAGTGTTATTGCCCAGAGGGGTTATGGAGATGCACTTTCCATCGCAGCTCTGGTCAGTTCATCGACCCTCTTGTTGTTCTTCAGACTTAGTCATTTTTCCTTGAAGTCATCCATCGGCCTTCTGGTTCTTCGTCACTTGTTTGTCTTCATTACTTCCATGCATAATACTCATTTGGTCTAACAGAAGACTTCAAGGCACAACAGCTAAGTCTATAGAACAACCAGAGGGTCGATGAATCGACCAGAGATGCGATGGAAAGAGCATCTTCATAACCCCTCTGGTTACCAACACTTGGAGTTTTCTACACGAGTTCAACCAGAGGCATGCGATGAAGATATGAAGATAAGGTTGAAATAACGCCCCATGGAAGACAGTTGGAGATGACTAATTAACAGTTGGATTCTACAAAGTTTATCTTGTTTTGTTTGTTATCCATGTTTAGATAAGCTTTATCTTTACCTAGATGATTTGCTAGATAGTCTCACTAGATAGTTATCTTCTTGTTTAGATTACTAGTATAAATAGGTGGTTAGGCCTATTGTAATCTTTGACTCTTTAATGCTTTTCACAATCATTGAAATAAAGTGAATCCTTTGACACTGAAGTATATTCTTTGAATGTTCATCTGTTGTTCTTGAGTGTTCATCATTTTATTCATCTAAACTTTATAATTAGGTTATTCTTAACTTAATTATTAGTGTTATTGAGAGATCTGGGATCAATAATTGGTATTAAAGCCAATTTATTGTTTTCAATCAAAACGATCATTAAAAAACTCTCAATTCGATTTTTTCACTTATTCATAAATTTCATAAAATCTTCTCTAAAAAGGCGTACTTTTCTTTTCTCTTCCAAATCTTCAATGGCCAACTGGAATTCTACTTATAGTGTTGGTTCCCTCACCAAATCTCCAACTCTTCAAAGAGAAGAGTATCTGCAATGGAGGATAAGGATGGTGAACTTCTTGGAAGGGATGGACATAAATCTTCCGCGATCTGTCATGGAGGGTCCCTACATACCACACACTCTTGTCCCAATAGTCCCAGGAACGAGCACGACAGCAGAAATACCAGCTTACTATATGCCCAAGGACGAGAAGAATTGGGATGAAGATGATATGGAGTGAGTAGAAACTGACAGGAAGGCCAAAAGATTAATTATCATGGCCATTCCCAATGAGATCTTCCAATCCCTCGATGCATGCACCACAACAAAAGAGCTATGGGATGAGTTGGCAAGTCAATTAGAAGGAGAGCAAAAACAAAGAAAAATCGTAGAGCTCAATGTCTTACCGAATATACCAACTTCAAGGCTCTTCCTAATGAACCGATTCAGAAGACATATGATCGTTTCAACACATTGATCAATCAATGTCGTCGAAACAACATATCCAAAACAAAGGAAGAAAATAATGTGTTATTCCTTAAGAGTCTCGGCGATGAGTGGACGCAGCTGTCGATGTCCCTCCAAGCAAATCAGGACTTAGACAGCTGGTCACTACATGAGTCTATGGAACACTTGCTGCACAAGAGAATGATATTATGAAGAGAAAAGTATCCATCGGTGGACCACTTGCTATTGCTGTAGAAGAAAATGATGTTTCAAAGACCTCCACCAGAGACCCCAAGAAAAAAGGCAATAAGGCATTGGTAGTAGAATCAAAATCTGAAGATGAGACATCTGAGTCAGATGATGATATCAAAGCCTTTGCCATGTCTCTAGCCTTGATCACAAAACAGTTCCAGAAGAAGTTTATCAAAAATCCCTATGAACGAAGTGACTTCAGAAGGGAGAATGACCTTCGCTGCTTTAGGTGCGGAAAAATCGGTCATTTTTCCAAAGAGTGTAGAGGACAACTGGTGAAGGATGTTGATTACTACAAGAACAATTATAATTACAATCCAAGAGAGCGAAGCCTGATGGCTTAAAAAAATTAGGTGTCTGATTCTTCATCTGATGAAGAAGATAAGGCACTCATTTGTCTCATGGCGACGTCCATTGCAGAATCCGCCTCTGATTCTGATGAACAGGTATGTGAGTCTTCTATCGATGAAACCAACTCTGCTCCATCTGAGTAGAGTTAAAGGTAATAAAACTTTCAGAGGACTTCTTCAAACTCAAGGAAAAATAAAATTTTGAAAAATCTGAAAGACTTAATGCAGAAAAAGAAGTCAGTTTCTACAAAAGAGAAACTGATCTTCTAACCAAAGAAAACAGCTGAACTTGTCAAGGAAAATGCTCGCATCGCCACTCTTAAAAAATCAGATGAAGAAAAACTTCTGGATTTAAACAAGTGAATAACCAAGGACTTAGAAAAGAAGGCAATGGCCTTAAAGGAATCTAAAGCGGAGAGACTCAACTCAGTTGCTCTCAAAGATTTATTTCAAAAAGAAAGGAAGATTCTCCACCAGAAGCTTCAAACCAATGAACTTCTGATGAAAAAAATAAAAGATGCACAAAATGTGTACGAAAAACTAAACGGACAAAAGGACACTCATGGGATTGGATTCAATGAATTTGACCCCTTTATCGAAACAAAGAAATCCACCCTTGAATCCACCTTCAAACTTGGATGCATTCAAAAACCTGACTTTTTCCCTAAACCCAAAGCAAAATTTAAAAGGGTTAAAGTCGATGGAAAAACTGTCCTCTTGAGACAGGATTTTGAAAATGTGGTGTACGAGAACAGTACATGTAAGAATTCTGATGAAGGGAACGATGCCTCCACATCAGAGACCGATGGAAACCCAATGGTTAAATCAGAGTCTCTGGTCATCAATCCCACTTCATCAGCAAGTGTTGTTGATGAAAAGGATCTTAGTAAGGAACCGTCATCTGACGAATCGATGAACCATCCAAGTAATATTGGAAGTTATCTAAGTCAGAAACGATGGAACCCCCAACAGATCACTCTGAAGAATCAACCTCTAAACCCACACCTCTCACAAACATCCATGATAATTTTGATTTCGAGAAATCAGCGAGAGACTTTCTTGATTCTGAATCAGAAGAAGAAATAGTTTGTGAATCACCAGAGGTCATTGAGGATAAGAAGCCTCAAAACTTTAAACCCTTAATGAAATCTGTTGTTCCAGCATCTATGAAAACTTTAGACAAAGGAAAGGGAAAACTGGGTAACACCAAGTCTGCTAATGATACCTCACAAGGCCCAAGTACTTCTTCTAAGTTCATTAAGCTTTATCTTTACCTAGAAGATTTGCTAGATAGTCTCACTAGATAGTTATATTCTTGTTTAGATTACTAGTATAAATAGGTGGTTAGGCCTATTGTAATCTTTGACTCTTTAACGCTTTTCACAATCATTGAAATAAAGTGAATCCTTTGACACTCAAGTATATTCTTTGAATGTTCATCTTTTGTTCTTAAGTGTTCATCATTTTATTTATCTAAACTTTATAATTAGGTTATTCTTAACTTAATTATTAGTGTTATTGAGAGATCTGAGATCAACATCGGCCAAGGTGTTGTCCGAGAAACATCTAAACCGGATAGGTTTTGCACGACTTACAGCCTAATATGGATGATGTGGTATCCGCATTAGAAGAAAAAAATGGCTAAGTACCAAATTCGGCTGCCAAAACCTCCTAACCCTTGAGCGATTTAAACTAAGAATCCGGTCAAAACATGTCAAAAACATAAAATTTTCAACTTTTTCACTCAAAAATGGATCAAAACCTGACTTTTTTTTGAGTTTTTCAAGAACACCAAAATTTTTCAAAATTCACAAAAATCAACAGATCTCTCAAATCACAAAACATTGTGAATAACAAAGATTCACAAAACAATTACGCACACTTTGATCATGTTTTAACATCAAAACACGAAAATTTGAAAAAAGTTTCGAATCAAAATCTTGAAAATTTGAAGAACACTTATGAACACAAGATTAACAGAAGGAATTTCTAGAAAATTTCTTCAAATTTGTGATTTCTTCATTTGATTTCACTGCATTCTAGCTCTGATACCAATTGTGAGTCCCACAATACGATCAATCTTCAATTGTCATCTAAGAATCATTGGCAATCATCATATAATTATGTAAGTGCACTATGAGGAACTTTAGAGAAAAAGTCAACTAGTCAAACCTTTATATTTACTCTCACTATACATATGATTTACAATTAAGCTCCCTAACACTTACAAATCACTAGAAGGCAAAAGCTATTTAAAGAGTCAAACACTAAGGCACCTAGTCAAAGTCAACATTACAAACAAAGTCAAAGTAACTAAAATACAATTATGTATCTTTGAAGACGAATGCAATTTATGATTAAAATTCAATCCTAACAATTGTTCTCTTTAGAAATAATAATTTAGATGTTATTGAGAAGGGGAAAATGGTTTGTCATCAGAGGCATTTATTGCCTAAACTTTCTATCAATGTTTTAATACATACAGAGGGACTCTGGTTGGTCTTATATGGAGACCAGAGGACCTCTGGTTATGTAGAAGGGATTTTAAATACTTTGGGAATTTTATAAATCAAAGGCTTTGTATGATTCATACAGAAGCTTTATATCTTAAGTTTTATGTTTTATTCTTTAAAATTGTCTTTTCTTAAACTGAGTTTCTCTATTAAGAGAATGAAGAAGCATATACTTCTGGAATGAATGATTTTGATAACAAAAATCTTAGTCCTGAATTTTTTGAGTTTCATAAGGATATTTTTCAAAATAAAATGTCTTTGATGAAAGTGATTCCCAAGTGACTGAGTGTAGAAACCTTTTAACAAAGGATAAAGAGGGATATGGTGTCTATAAGTCAGAACCAATAACAACATTTGGAATACCCATAAAGGATTCTCTTGACTTTGATTCTAAAGAAGAATTTAAGAATGACCAACCAAAGATAGTTGTTGAGAAGGATATAATGTCTACACTTGATAGAGGGATTATGAAGAAAATCGTTTTAATCAAAGAAAAAAATTCTTAAAGTACCTATGTGTTTTGACATTCTAGAGATGTGTCTTAAGGGGTTGTTTGGTTGTGGCTTAATGTGTTGTATAGCCTATATGTCTTATTCGCTCAACGATAAATACCTGTTCGGTTGTGGCTTATTCGGTAAGCAAATGACTTAAGTGCTCTGCTCGTAAATGAAACTCCTTTAGAATAAGCCATTTAATTTCTCATGAATTCCCCAATTACCCTTCCACAAAAAACCCTATTTTACACGCTTTAAGTTCCAACATCATTTCACCTTCCGAGTTTCCACTCAGACTTCATGATGCTCTTCTTCTTCAACCTCTGCACTCTAATTTCTCCTATGGTTTTCGATATGTAGCTTTTGTTTACAATTTTGTAGTCACGGTTTACCGATTTCTTCGGGTTCAAACACCTTTGCTTCTTTGATCGCCAAGCTCTTGATTTCTACATCTGATGTTTATTTCTCCAAGGTTTTGAGTTCTCCAACCACCATTAAAAACTTTGCTTCTCCGACCAGTCTCTTTTCCTATCATCGGTCAGCTTTCTTCTTCTCAAGAATCTCTCAAACCCGTCGCTTAGATCTGAAGAAAAATCCCTCAAAGAATATGGTTTGGACCCTTCTTGAAGAAGAAATCCCATCTCATAGGTCTCTCAAACCCTCTATTTCTATGAAGGAGAGATTCAAATGCTTTACACTTCACCTCCTTCCGAATATGGTTCTGACCCTTCTTGAAGAACAAATCCTATCTCATAGATCTATCAAACCATCGAATTATATCAAGGAGAGATTCAAATGTTTTACACTTCACCTTCTTCTGAATATGGTTATGACTTCTCTAAGTTGTTTTTCTCTACGGTTTTTTTTTTAGGGTTCACCGATTTAGGTTTTTCTTTATTTCGGTTTAATTTGATTCAACAACTGATTATATTTGATTTATTTGTTGTGCTTGATATGAGTTTCTTGAATATATTTGATTTGTTTTTGATCTACTAATTTCTTTAAAATTTACTGAACTTATTGTTTATTGAAAAATGTTATCTATAAAGATTGTTAATATAATTAAGTGGTAAAATAGTCATTTATACCATTCAGATTGTTTATTCAGCACAACAATCGAATACCATATTGGTTACATCCATACAGACAACTACATCGATAGAAACAACTTTATCCATATAGAACTTAATAAAAAATCAATCAAACAACCCCTTAAAGCAAAAACATCTTTAAAACTTGAAAGGAAAGTCAAAGAGAAAGTCAAACACAGTAATGTGCAAGAAAAACCAAAACCTTATCCTTTCAAACCTATACCGTTCACTCCAAAACTAAGGGCTAAAGGCATTTTAACTGATGCATCTGCCTCTTTTTCCTTTGGTATAGAAAGATGGATAAAGAAAAAAGAGGCAAAAACAGACCAAGAAAGAGAAGAAAGCCAATTTTCCAAAGAATAAATCTTCTGGACTAGATAGAATGTTTAAAAATACAACCAATGCTAATACATAAACATATTAGAAGGCTAATTCCTCTAAAGCTTCTAGTTCCATGAAAAAAGAAAGAGTTTTTAAACAATCAAATTTGTATGGTCTAACATTATCACTGTTTAAATCTCTTACAACCATTAAAGAATTATTTCTTGGGAAATAAATGTATTTTTCCAGAGTCCATGCATAGACATGAAAATCCTAAGGCTCAAAACCAGTTTCCAAATAGAAGCCCAAGTATAAAAAGACGGAAGGCAAGAAATGTGACAATTCAGCATTTTTGGGATTTCAAGTTAGTACCTTATTTTAGGATCTTTATTGAAAACTAAGCCTTTCTAGGATTTAGCCTCGATGATCTGAGATCATCTTGCTTATCTCCCAAGATTAGTTTGTTAGATTATGTTTCGACGGGTAGCTAACCAAGTTAGTTTTATGCAATGCCAAGTAGTATTGAAATGTTTCATAAAAATAAAGTTGATATTTAAGTCCAATCTTTTTATATTAAGCTGCCAATTAATTTTAAAAGAGTGGAGTTTTAAAATCTTTTGTCAAATTGTTTTGTTTATTTAAAATTATTGGGGTCTAGTATTTAGAAAATAAAAGCATCTTGGGCTTGGGCCTTTAAAGGCCAGCACATTCCTTCTCTAGAAGCCCCATATAAATACCCCTATCCTTTTTAAAATATCTCATTCTCCAAAACTCCAGCTATACCGTTCTCTCTATCTCTCTTTAACTCCATAACCTTCCAACCGATTCTAATCCTCCTTGCAAAACTCAAGACTTTTGCTGTTCTTGAGACTCGTTCGTATCAACCTGTCAAGAAAAGGTATGTCTTAAAGYTGTTCTATTTTCTTTTAGATATCCGAAAGTCTTTATCCTTCTCCCTACTTGATTCTTAAGTAAAGTTATGGGATTTAAAGAGGAGAGATTATTCATCAAAGACTTGCATGTGTTTTTGTTGGGATGATAATCAGTGACCCATGATTCTTTAATCTCTAAGAAAGAAATAGAAAATCATTGCATGTGAGGTCTGATCATACTTTCGGATGATAGAATCTGCATGCATCTTTAAATCGGATGTCTCTTCTTGAAATCTGGTTGAAATCAGAATCTTATGTGTTTTGTTTCTTTTCTAGAATTTATTTAAAGTTGATGATTATTTTTGTTTTGTGTTAGAGTTTTGACTCTTGATAATGTTGAACCTGAGACCCCTTCCCATCATTGCTACCGGTTTGGGAGGCGTGTGACTCAATGTTGTAGAATTTTTTAAAAGAGTGTTAAACCTATTCAAAATCTCTTGATTTTGTGTTTGAATCTGATAGTTGGCGGCTATCATCATTATTTTGGGATGACATTTAATGATGTCATTATTAGGATTTTGGAACGTTCTTTTTTTATTTAATAATAAAATATCGGCCTTATTTTATGAAAACACTTGATGGCTTTGCATTAGAGACAACTTTTCCCTATCTGAATCAAGGAAACCGTTAAGTAATGTAGCGTTGGTTGGTCTGTCAGGAAGTTCGAGCGAGCCTAGGAAGCCTCTAAAGGAAACATTCGGATATTCGTCAAACTTGTGAGTTCTTACGGCCCCACTTTTACTGCTTTTGTATATTTTATGGGGGAAAAGCATGAGATTGAGCAAACTTTGCATGTTAGAATATATGAAATTTTGGACTAAAGAACTGTTTAGTCGATGCTTTGCTCAAAACTTTTGGACTAAGGAACTGCTTAGTCAAGCTCTGTTGAAACCTCTGGACTAAGGAACTGCGTAGTCGGGTTTATTATGTTTTGTTTTGACAACTGATATTGCACTTAGAATAAATGCTAAATTGATGTGCTTGGGAGTATATGTTTCCAAATAAAAGTCCCCATCCGTAAACGCTACTTGTTACCTCGGGTACATTCCCGGGCCGTGGTATTATGGATAGCCGCTATTGTGTTGACAGTACCACCCAGAAAGGGGTGCACAATTACCTACGTTTTCTAGTCTAATCATGTGGAATTTAGACCACCGCTGAATTAGTACTCTATCGAACTGTGGGACCTATATATATATTATAATTATAATAAGTTTAGTAATTTGACGGTTTTAACCCTTTAACAATTATCGACCGTTATATAAGTACGGTACAATTCGGGTAAGTTAACGAGAATGTGTTTTTAAAATTCGGGTCTTAGTGAACGGGCTACTTCTGGTTGTTCGAAACTTAATGGGGCAAGTTGGTCAGTTAAGGCTCAGTAACGTCTCAAGTTTTACATCGTGAGAGATTTACATTTATTAAGTGCAAAGAATTCGCATAAGTTTGCTACTACTTGGTTTATGCATTGAAATGTTTTATGCATGTGAAAATCCGTGAACTCACCAACTCTTTGTAGTTGACTTTGTTTTATTCCATGCTTTTCAGGTTCTAAGTAAAGTTATTTGGATTTTGGGAGCATACTTGAGCATGGATCGATTAAGTCAAGATTTTGAAGTGTTTTGAGAACGTTGTGTAAAGTTCTAATTTCTGTTGTGTCGATGAATTGGTTTGTTTTTGGAAACAACTTGGTATGGTGTTATTTATAAACTGTTGCTATGACTCGCTTGCCTGTTACATATCATGTTTCCGCTTTAGCGGGGTGTGACAGATTTGGTATCAGAGGCTCAGTTATAGAGAACGCTGGTTTTCTTTAAAAACCATCGACTATAACCAAAAATTTTCCAAATAATTTTCATGAAATATGAACTCATGTGTTTTAAAGCAGGTCTTATAGTTACACATCGATTAAGTAAAGCCTGATCACCTGTGCTTAATTTATGTGTAATGAGAGGAACTTAATCGATCTGAACAGAGGTATGCTCCAGCATTGAAATGGTTATGAAAAGCATGAGTCGTGTTGCACTTTTATGAATATCCGTTTCCTAGGACTAGAGGTGCTGGTCAAAAGGACCAGAGGCGAAGAAAATTAGAATGCTCGATTTTCGCTAAGTGTCCGTGTAGGACCAGAGGCGCTGGTCAAGAAGACCA
>NW_020200660.1:66758-70558 GCF_001531365.2 Cynara cardunculus var. scolymus | reverse complement strand
ATGGACGGATTACTTAGAATTTCTCTAAGTATAGAGGATGCCACAGAGGCTCTGGTCTCGCAACCAGAAGCTCTGGTAAAGACGAGTAGAAGAACTAGAGGACCAATGAACGGAATACTTAGAATTTCTCTAAGTATATAGGATGCCACAGAGGCTCTGGTCTCGCAACCAGAAGCTCTGGTAAAGACGA
The DNA here is from genome assembly GCF_001531365.2 of Cynara cardunculus var. scolymus. Lineage (NCBI taxonomy): Eukaryota > Viridiplantae > Streptophyta > Magnoliopsida > Asterales > Asteraceae > Cynara > Cynara cardunculus. The sequence goes on along the minus strand of NW_020200660.1, from coordinate 70,368 downwards.
GTAGAAGAACTAGAGGACCGATGGACGGATTGCTTAGAATCTCTCTAAGTATAGAGGATGCTACAAAGGCTCTGGTCTCGCAACCAGAAGCTCTGGTAAAAGACGAGTAGAAGGACCAGAGGACCGATGGATGGATCACTTGGATTTCCTCTAAGTATAGATAATGCAACAGAAGCTCTAGCCTCGCAACCGAAAGCTTTGGTAAGGGAGAGCAGAAGAACCATAGGATCGATGGACGGATGGCTTAATGTTTTCTAAGTGTAGGAGTGGAACTAGAGGCTCTGGTCTTGTTACCAGAAGCTTTGGTAAATGCACTATGAGGAACCAGAGGCTCTGGCTTTTTTACCAGAGGCTCTGGTAAGTGCTTCAGGAGGAACCAGAGGATCGATGGATGAAAGATCAATAAATATCCTAAGTACGAGGGTTAAAGCCATTGATTGGTAAAGATAGAATTCCATTGGATTATCAGAAAACCGATGGATAAGGAGTCCTTCTCTAAGGACATTAGTACAACCAGAAGCTCTGGTCTCATGACCAGAAGCTCTAGTAATATAACCATAAGTGTTGTCCAAATGATCTAGCATGATTATCATGACTTAGTTTTGTTAGAAGCTTCTAATGTATCACTAAGTTCTTGCTAGAGAATGCACTTTAGTAACTAAGATTATTCATGCCATAGATCTCTATGATGTCTTCTGATCTGAGTGAATACTCCGTTGACGAATTCGGTTATGTAGTTGGTCGCTCTGGAAGGAACTCAACCCGACCCGCAACGAAGAAATTGACCCGTACATGCAAGACACAGCATCAAGTGATGCAGCGGCCACGCCCCAAGTATCTTACCTACCCCTAACGGAGTCGGTACCTGATGTTCCGCCACGAACCCATCATGGCCTAAGAATCAAAGTCACGCCCAGGAAGAGTGTCCCACTACCGTAGCGGGTGACGTTCGAGAACTCTCATAGGGTGGTAGGGGAGTCATCCCGACGCCATGTAGGGAGTAGAATAACTCAAATCGTGACCAGGATACCTGCGTCTCACCCTCAAGGGATGAACCCAACTGAAAGATAGTGGGTGAGGAGGATTGCAGCTGACACGCAAGTACATCAAACTCGGCTAGGATATCATCATCACATCCTCAACAACCTGTCCAATGTGATAGAAGCGCACCACCAGAGCATAATAAGGAACAAAGAGACTGCTATTGCCGCCAGGCGGGAAATTAGGAGGTTGTATAAATGGTTGGTGGTTTGTGGAATGATGATGTTGGCATTGGGAATAGCCATAAGGTGGATGTTGTTCTAGAAGGAAAATTAAGAGTAGGATACTCACTTTTTGTTCCGTTACTAGAAGACCCTGTTTTGTACTTGCCATCAAATAYCAATGCATGAACACCTTTTGAAGAATGCTTATTATGTCAATTTATTTTTCAAATGAGTTTACTCTATTATGGTTTTGGTAATGCCTGATCAACCTCCATGCGAAAAACACTTTTGGGTACCATAGAAATATCTGGGAAGCCATAACACTTGTTTTGCCATCAAACTTATGAAATCCATTCTAAATAGGATCGAAGAAAATGCCGCCAAGAAGGGAGAACCCCGATGTAGAACAACTCGTGATAGATCAACTTATTGCCGCACTTCCCAATATAGTCAGCCAAGTGGCTGCTGGTCTGAATGCCAACCAACCCTCAAACTCTAAGTCTAGGCCTCCGCGGGAATGCACTTACAAGACTTTCAGAGCTTGCAACCCCAAAGAATTTAATGGAACCAAAGGAGCGGTAGGGTTACTGTCATGGCTCGAGAGCATGGAGTCCGTTCTACACATTAGCAAATGTACCGAAGGAAATAAGGTAGAGTATGCGGCCTGTCTATTGCAAGGAAGGGTGCTCACTTGGTAGAATACTTTAGTACAAACCAGAGGCCGAGAAGCGGCTAACGGACTCTCATGGGAAGAATTTAAGAACTTACTAAAGGACGAATACTGCCCGAGGAGTGAACTCCAAAAGTTGGAAATGGAATTATGGAACCTCGAAATGAAAGGAGACAATATTTCTGCATGGACAACGAGATTTCATGAATTGGCAAACCTGGTGCCACATCTTGTGACACTAGAGGAAGTTCGAATAGAAAGGTATATTTGGGGATTATCTGCAGAAATTAGGGGAAACATAACCTCGGCCAACCCAAAGACTCTTCAGGAGGCGATAGAAATTKCYACAAAGCTCACGAATAATGCCATGAGATCCGGAGGGTTTGCCAAAGGAAAACGAAAGTTGGAGGAGCATGGGGATCGAAGAATTGGAGGAAGATTCGATAGAAGTAGAAGAGTAACAAGGAATTTTGGAGCTCAAACGTAGGTGGTGGGACAGGACGATGCAATTAGATGCAATAAGTGCAAATTTCCGCATCGAGGGAATTGCATCATCTGGTAAAGGTGTCGTCTAGGGGGCCACATGGCAAAGGACTGCCGGAAGCATCTATGTTTTGATTGTCGAAGTCCAGACCATATAAGGAATGTTTGCCCAAAAAGGAAAGCAGGGGCAAATGCAAACCAGATCTGGCAGGACAGTTCAGGCAACCCAGGAAGTCAGGCTCGGGGCAGAGCATTTGAATTGGCAGCCAGGGAAGCGAGAGAGGATCCCAACGTAGTTTCAGGTATGTTTCCTCTGAATAATGAATTTGCATCGGTTTTATTTGACTCTGGGGCGGACAGAAGTTTTGTGTCACTAAACTTTGAACAGAGAATTAACTTAAAGCCGCAGAAACTGAAAGAGGCCTTTGTAATCGAGTTTGCCAATGGTCAAGAACTCAAAGCTAGAAATGTAATTTTGAATTGCACTCTGAACTTAGCCAATAAGGACATTAGCATAGACCTTATACCGATCGAACTAGGAAGTTTCGACGTATTGTAGGTATGGACTGGCTATCCAAAAACCAAGCTGAGATTGTTTTTTCAGAAAAGCTTATCCGAGTTCCTCAAGAGGGAATGGAACCAATTGTTATTCAGGGAGATAGGTTAGATCGAATGGTTAAGCTGGTATCTTGCATGAAGATGCAGAAGTATTTGAAGAAGAAGTACATGTCATACCTGGCCCATGTGATTGATGGAAAGATCAAGGAGAAAAGCATTGAGGAATTATCTGTAGTTCGAGAGTTTTCCGATGTTTTCCCCAAAGATTTACTAGGTCTGCCCCCACAAAGACAAGTCGAGTTCGACATCGACTTAATTCCTGGAGCTGCCCCAGTGGCACGGGCACCATAACGCTTGGCACCCTCGGAAATGCAAGAGATGTCGACCCAACTCCAGGAGCTGCTAGATAAAGGATTCATCAGACCAAGTTACTCACCCTGGGGTGCACCGGTAAAGAAAGATGGGCCAATGCGAATGTGCATTGATTATAGGGAGCTCAATAAGTTGACCGTCAAGAATAGATACCCTCTCCCTAGGATCGATGACCTATTTGATCAACTACAAGGGGYRGTTTATTTTTCCAAGATYGATCTGCGATCCGGGTATCACCAAGTGAGGATTCGGGAAGAGGACATTCCCAAAACAGCCTTCAGGACCCGGTACGACCATTATGAATTTATGGTTATGCCATTCG
>NW_020200660.1:64452-66398 GCF_001531365.2 Cynara cardunculus var. scolymus | reverse complement strand
GCCAGTTCCTTGGGTTAGCAAGCTATTATCGGCGATTCATTGAAATTTTTTCGAAAATTGCACAACCGCTCACAGCCTTTACCCAAAAGAACAAGAAGTTCATTTGGGGTGAGAAGCAAGAAGAAGCATTCGAGACTCTCAAGCGGAAACTATGCAATGCACCTATCTTATCCTTATCGGAGGGTTCGAAAAACTTCGTGGTCTTTTGTGACGCATCGCATGAAGGTTTAGGATGCGTATTGATGCAAAAAGATAAGGTCATTGCATATGCCTCGAGGCACCTTAAAGTGCATGAGAAGAATTATACTACGCACGACCTCGAGTTGGGAGCAGTAGTATTTGCACTCAAGATATGGAGGCATTATCTCTACGGCACCAAATGCACCATTTACACTGATCATAAAAGTCTTCAACACATCTTCGATCAGAAAATGTTGAATATGAGGCAAAGAAGATTGGTGGAATTGCTTAGTGATTATGATTGTGAGATCGAATACCATCCAGGCAAAGCCAATGTTGTAGCCGATGCTTTAAGCCGAAAGGGAGGAGTAAAACCATCGAGGGTGCGAGCTTTGGGAATCTTGGTGAATACCAGTTTGAAGGCCCAAATCCTAGAGGATCAAAAAGAAGATCTAAGGAAGGAGAATTTAAAGAATGAAATTTTGCATGGCATAGAGTCCAAGTTTCAGATGAAGTCTGATGGAGTGTATTATTTAGGAAACAGAGTTTGGATACCTAAGATTGGCAATCTTAGACCAACCATTATGGACGAAGCTCATCGATCAAAATATTTGTTTCACCCGGGAGCAGATAAGATGTATAAGGACTTAAGAGCTTATTATTGGTGGCCTGGAATGAAGAAAGACATTGCACTGTATGTAAATAAGTGTTTAACTTGTGCAATAGTCAAGGCTGAACACCAGAAACCTTCTGGTCTACTCCAACAGCCGGAAATTCCTCAATGGAAATGGGAACATATATCGATGGACTTCATAACTAAGTTACCTCGATCAGGAAAAGGGCATGATGCTACCTGGGTGATTGTAGATTGATTGACAAAATCTGCTCATTTCTTGCCAATCCAAGAAGATTATAAGATAGAGAAGTTAGCTTAGATATATATAAACGAAATCGTCGCTAGGCATGGGGTACCTGTTTCCATTTGATCGGATAGGGACAACCGTTTTACGTCAAGGTTTTGGCAGTTGCTTCAGCAAGGGATGGGAACTCGTCTAGACCTAAGCACTTCGTATCACCCCCAGACTGACGGGCAAACCGAAAGAACTAACCAGACCCTAGAAGATATGTTGCGCGCCTGTGTTATAGATTTTGGTGGAAGTTGGGACACGCATCTTCCGTTAGTGGAATTTGCCTACAACAACAGCTACCATACCAGCATCCAGTGTGCGCCTTATGAAGCTTTGTATGGGCACAAGTGCAGATCTCCACTGTGTTGGTCAGAAATTGGCGATAGGCAACTAACTGGACCTGACGTTATCCAAGAACCTACTGATAAAATTATGGTAATCAAAAATCGACTCAGGACTGCAAGGGATCGTCAGAAAAGCTATGCCGACAATCGGAGGAGACCATTAGAGTTCCAAAAAGGTGATAAAGTTTTTTCTAAAGGTCTCGCCATGGAAAGGAGTGATGTGTTTTGGAAAGAGAGGCAAGTTGGGTCCTCGTTATATTGGTCCCTTCAAAATAGCAGAAAGAATTAGGCCAGTGGCATACAAGCTAAATTTGCCCTCGGAGTTAAGCGCTATCCATAATACATTCCATGTATCGAAGACCCCCTAGAAATCATGGATAGAGAAGTTAAGCATGGACCCTATAGTAAAAGTTCATTGGAACTCCAAGCATGGACCGGAGTATACATGGGAAAGGGAGGACTTCATGAAAATCAAGTATCCCCACCTGTTCTCAAAGCCAACCATGATTTGAAT
>NW_020200660.1:54447-62561 GCF_001531365.2 Cynara cardunculus var. scolymus | reverse complement strand
TTGGTCAGGTAAGGCTCAGTAGCATCTCAAGTTTTACATCGTGAGAGATTTACATTTATTAAGTGCAAAGAATTCGCATAAGTTTGCTACTACTTGGTTTATGCATTGAAATGTTTTATGCACGTGAAAATCCGTGAACTCACCAACTCTTCGTAGTTGACTTTGTTTTATTCCATGCTTTTCAGGTTCTAAGTAAAGTTATTTGGATTTTGGGAGCATACTTGAGCATGGATCGATTAAGTGAAGATTTTGAAGTGTTTTGAGAACGTTGTGTAAAATTCTAATTTCTGTTATGTCGGTGAATTGCTTTGTTTTTGGAAAGAACTTCATATGGTGTTATTTATAAACTATTGCTATGACTCGCTTGCCTGTTACATCTCGTGTTTCCGCTTTAGCGGGGTGTGACAAGAAATCTGGGCTTAAGGCTAAACAGAAAGGACCCATAATGAAATGGGTACCTAAAAATCCTTTATTGTTTTGTAGAACCAACATATGCATATATGGTACTTAGATTCTAGATGTTCAAGGCACATGATTGGTGACAAAAGCCTTCTAACCTCATTCAAAGGGAATGGGGGTTACTTTTACTTTTTAAATAACAAGACTAGAACAATCAAAGGATATGGCAATCTGGTGAAAGGCTATATCTATGTGTCCAAAGTTCATTAGTCATATTTGAAGATACTAAGCTGTAACATACACTTTCGTAAATACGTTGCAATTATCCCCTTTATACGTGTTTATGTGATCAAAACGTAAAATTTGGAAGCAAACCCGAATGCAATAAACTATATATGAAATAGTCGGAATCATTGTACGAGGCCCGGGGTAAAACAATTGGAAAGAAACGGGTCAAAAACATCAATATCTACGTTACAGATACATAAAAACTGACTTTTATTGGAAGATATTTTTGAGATATTTCTATTGTAAGTTGTTATCTCTTTATGAACGCGTGAGCGAAAACCACGTCAAAAACGGACGTCCGAGCAAAAAGTTATGAGATTTTTAGTGATTAGTGGTCAAACCGAGTTTTCAGCCGAGTCAACTCAGTCCCAACTCGTAAATGTCGGTTATACATGTTATTTACCTTCTTTTTCACCCAAAACAGACTCTCATCTCCGAAACTTACTACCAAGGGTGATTTTGGCTTCATAGGGAAGAATCAAGGTTGTTTCAAGGGGTTTTGCTTGATTTTTATGCCAAATTCATCCTCCAATTAAGGTATAACTATTTCATTGGTTAATCTCTTTATTTGAAGCTAGTTAGAGATGAAATCAATGAAACCTAATCTGAGTTATATTAGTAATATGTTGTATTTAGATTGGTTATATCCTAACTAAGTTGTTATGATGCTTGATTGATGATTTGGAGCTTCCGAAAATGAAGAATATAGGTTGAACTTTGATTTTCTTCATTAATGGCTATTTTGGTGAAATTCCTGAGTATTGATCTTGTAATCAATAATATAAACATGGTTAGATGGTATTTTGATTGTTGGAATAAAGATTGAATCCAAAATATGGATTTTAGCCTGTTTAGTTGGTGAATTTGACAGCACCAAATCTATCCGAGATGTTGTTTTTTGAATGTGCGACAACTTCTTAACCGTAGCTCGGATTGCTATGATTATGGACATTTTAGAAAGCTTTAATGTAGATCTAAACCTGTCCTTTAGACACCTTTCAGAAATAAGGCTTCTAGGTTGGTTATAATTGCGTCTAAAAACTGATAAAAAGTTGATTTTGAGGTGTGAATTATAGTGCCTAAAATGAGTTTAAATAAAGTTTGGTTAAGTTTTTGTTGTTGGATCTTTATGAAACTTTGGGTACATAATACAAGTGTTAAACAGAGTGACCGTTGGAGGATGTTTAGACGTATATGGACATAGAGCCTAAGTTGGCTGGCTTTTTGAGTATCGAAAAGCACTGTGAGTTTATGGGGCTACTTAACTTGCTATTTGCTAGACATGTGTTATCTATTTGCTACTTGCTTCCACACTCATCCATGTTATGTCTCCTTATCAATTTCAAGAGATTATTGGCTATTGCACTCCGTCCTTCCATACATGCTACTCGGTGGTTACTTTGTGTTTCACCCGGGGAGGCATGCTTAAGCCCATATCAGCTGAGATTACTCGAGTATGGTGCGTATTTGACCGTGTTAGAGTCCGGTCATTTTCCCCGCTGTCCGGGATAGCTCAGGTGGGAAGATCATTCCACTGGCCGGGATAGCTCGGGTGGTATGATATCTATGATATATATTGTTGTGCTTGCCACGACCGGGATAGCTCGGTGGCAGAACGTATCAATTATTGACTTTCACACAATCTATTTGTTGCATACTTTGATATTCAGATGTATGATTCTCGAATGATKATTACTTATTACATGATTTACATCCTTCGTGATCATTGACTTCCATGGATTACATTTGTGAAGCTTTAGTAGTTAGTAGTTCCCGTTTACTCACTAAGCATTATGTGCTTACCCTTTTACTTGTTCACATTTTACAGGCCGTGTAGATAAGGCAAAGAACAAGCTCGAGTAGATTGAGATCTTTGCTTTTGGTGCTTCCAGTAGCACGACTCTKTTGGTATTATATAGTTAGTCGAATTCAACTATGGATTGTAAATTATTAGTTATCTTTTGGTTGTAATTAAAACATCTAGATAACGGGTAGCTAATGTCCTCTATCTTGTATATAGTTTAAGCTTTATGCAAATCTATTAAGTTTATTTTGTCCGTTTTAGGATATTTTGGAAAACAGGTGCTTACGGAAACGTCCTGTAAAACAAGCGGACATTTCGAATTAGAAACTCGTAAATATTATATCACGTTTGCTTTCTAAACGTTTAAAAATATAACTTTTGGTGGTTTGTTTATCATTATAGAAATGAGGTATTACAAACCTTTTATCATTTATGTAAACTGGGTCTTTCAATTTGGTATCAGAGCGGTGGTTTAAGTGAACTGGATACCAATGACGATATCCGGACTTAAACCTTGTATCGGTATCATGTAGTAAGTATGTTTTGATTTAAACGGGATATGAACTTAGAAGAAACCTAGGTGGGAATTGGGAATTTGTTATATGATTCTATTTAATGTTATGTATACGTCGTAACTTTCAAGAAGATGGCCGACGGTGATGAAGCTAGTCACACGCCATGTAACGACAATGTAAGGGAAAACGCTACACACCTAGAGATTTATGATGATGAGGCACCGATGTCTCCTCGAAGCGAACGTTTGATGCAACGTATGACTTTATTAATTCAGCAACGTTAGCCCAACAACGACATGACGATAGAAAGTCTGAAGATGATAAAAGTAAAGGTAAGGAGAAAGAAAGGGCTGACACCTCAAAACCCAAAACCGAACGAGTCTCTTTAAAACCTTTCGTGGTAGCGGTGCTACTGAGTTCTCTAGGAAGGTTGATCCGTTGGAGGCACTTGAATGGATATTGAATACTGAGAAGGTCTTTCGTATCACCCGAGTGCTATGTGATGATAAAGGGAATTATGCCACGGCCATGTTCCAAAGTAGGGCCTTGATATGGTGGAATGCTACTTTTGCAACTTTAGGTGAAACTGAAAAAGAAGGTATGCCTTGGGAGTCTTTCAAAACTCGTTTTAACAAGCAGTATTGTCCAATTGATCTACAAAACGATTGGAGAAGGAGTTTCTTGATCTTAATCAAAGAAAGATGTCAGTGGTGGACTACGAGATCGAGTTCAATCATAAAGCACAGTTTGCCACACGTTTCTTGACTACAGAACAGGAACGTGTAGACCATTTTATAGACGGATTGCGATCAGAGATTCGAGAAGTCGTTGGCAATCGTGATATTTCAGAGTTAAAGAAAGCGGTGGAATCTGCACGACGGCACGAATACGATTTGACCCGCTCGGATCGTAATCCAGCTCCGCCAGCCAAGCAACCTCGAATTGAAGGTGCCATATCTGCACCAACACAACAATTTTCTAGGAATTTCAATCCGAGATACCCTCAATCCCAAGCTAGATCGCGACCTCAATCTTGGTCCCAAGCTTATAGCCTTCAGTCAAATGCTCCTCCACCCTATTCTGTTTGCGGTAAGGCTCATCGGGGCCTATGCAACACTGTTCGCACTGAAGTTAGATGTCATGGTTGTGGTGAAGTTGGACACGTGAGACCGAACTGCCCGAGGAGGGATATGATATGCTACTCATGTGGTGCTATAGGCCATCGTCAAAGAGAATGCCCTCGATCTAAACCTGAGGAACGTAAGGCTTCTGTTCGCCAACCTTCTACTAGTGGTGCTGCTCCTCAAAAGGAGGAGGTACCGTGCGTCCAGGCCAGAGCTTTTCAAATCACTGCTGAGGAAGCTCGAGATAAACCAGATGTGGTTATGGGTATATTTCTTGTTAATTCTCATCCCGCTCGTATCTTATTTGATTCTGGTGCTACTAATTCATTCGTTTCTCATACTTTTGCTCGATGTTTAAACTTTGTGCCATATGTGCTTGCTAAATCTTTTTACGTTGACACTGCTGATGGCACATCTATGCTAGCTGATAAAGTTTACAAAGATTGTGTGTTGCAATTAGATGAGCATGAGTTTTTCGTAGATCTTGTACCGATGGATATCCATAGCTTTGATATAATTATTGGTATGGATTGGTTGGCTAAGAATCGGGCTGATATTTTGTGTTTTCAATGCATAATCCGTATACCGAATGAAGTGTACTATTTATATGTTTACAGTGAAAAGCGTAAAGGGGACGCTACGCTTAAAGCTCGAAGACACCTATCTAAAGGTTGTTCTTCCTATTTAGCCTATATTTTTGATGCGTCGAAAGAGGTAAAGAAAACAGTTAGTGACGTACCGGTTGTGGGTGAATTTCCGGATGTATTTCCCGAGGACTTACCCGGTTTACCTCCTGATAGACAAGTTGAATTTCGAATTGACTTAATTCCTGGTGCAATGCCGATTGCTAGGACGCCACATCGTCTGGCTCCGACTGAAATGAAAGAAATGAAGAATCAACTGCAAGAACTTCTTGATAAAGGTTTTATCCGACCGAGCACTTCTCCTTGGGGTGCTCCAGTACTATTTGTCAAGAAGAAAGACGGTTCAATGCGTATGTGCATCGATTACCGTGAGTTAAACAAAGTAACGATCAAGAACAAATATCCACTTCTGCGTATCGATGATTTGTTCGACCAATTGAAGGTGCGAGTTACTTCTCTAAAATTGATTTACGGTCGGGTTATCATCAACTGAGAGTGCGTGAAGAATATGAATCGAAAACAGCTTTCCGTACACATTATGGCCACTATGAATTTTTAGTTATGCCATTCGGTTTAACTAATGCACCTGCAGCGTTCATGGATATGATGAATTGCGTGTACCGGCCAATGTTGGACAAATCTGTGATCGTGTTTATAGACGATATTCTTGTATATTCCAAATCTGAAGCGGATCATGTGAAGCATTTGTGTGAGATGCTTGAAACACTTCSACAAGANCGTCTATATGMTAAATTTTCRAAATGTGAATTTTGGCTAYGTCAGGTGCAATTMCTAGGTCATACGATTTCTTGTGACGGTGTGTYGGTTGACCCGTCCAAAGTTGAAGCTGTAAAGAATTGGGAGCAACCTAAGAATGCATCTGAGATTCRTAGTTTTCTTGGACTCGCGGGTTATTATAGACGATTAATACGGTATTTCTCTAAAATTGACGTGCCTTTAACTTCGTTGACCCGGAAAGATGTCAAGTTCGAATGGGGTGAAGCTCAAGAGAATGCTTTTCAGGTGTTAAAGCTTTGTTTGTCAAATGCTCCTGTTCTAGCTTTACCAGAAGGAAGTGACGACTTGGTAGTTTACAGCGATGCTTCTAAACTGGGTCTCAGTTGTGTTTTTATGCAACGAGGCAACGTAATTGCATACGCATCGAGACAGTTGAAAGATTATGAAAAGAACTATCCAACTCATGATCTTGAGTTGGCAGCAATCGTTTTTGCACTAAAATTATGGCGTCATTACTTATATGGTACCAAATGTTAACTATTCACAGATCATAAGAGTTTGAAGTATATCTTCACTCAACATACTTTGAACATGAGGCAACAACGAGCTATGGAACTGATTAAAGACTATGAATGTGAAATTCTCTATCATCAAGGTAAAGCTAATGTTGTTGCAGATGCTTTAAGCCGGAAGACTTGTGAAAACTCCATGTGTTTTGCTATTACACATACGTCTGTGACATCCACACTAGTTGACAACATACGGAAATGGCAAGTAGAGGCCTTGAAGCCTGATCGTATGAAACCAGAGCGTAGAGTTGGTTATGTTTCGTATCTGACAGATGATAGTCGAGGACTTAAAGTCTTCAAGGACCTTGTTTGGATTCCAAAACTCGGTGGTATTCGGGAATTGGTATTATCTGAAGCACATAAGTCGCGGATGTCCGTGCATCCGGGCAGTACAAAGATGTATTACGATTTGAGATATGAATATTGGTGGCCGAGAATGAAGCGTGATATCGGCCGATATGTGGAACAATGTGTTACGTGTTCGYAGGTTAAAGCTGAACACCAAAAACCTAATGGTAGCCTTCAACCTCTCGATATACCAGTGTGGAAATGAGAGGAACTTACAATGGATATCGTTACAAAGCTACCGAAGACGTCTCATCAGCACGACAGCATATGGGTTGTCGTGGACAGTTTAATCAAAAGTGCTCACTTTCTGCCTGTTCGAGAGTCGTATTCTATGGATAAATGGGCACAAATTTATATCGACGAGATTATTGCACGACATGGTGTTCCTCTAAAGGTAATTTCTGATCGAGATTCTCGATTTACTTCGAAATTTTGGGCCAGTTTACAACGAGAACTAGGGACACGTGTGGCATTGAGCACAACCTATCATCCCCAAACTGATGGCCAGTTCGAACGCACGATACACACGTTAGAAGATATGTTGCGTGCGTGTATCCTTGAGTTTGGTGGTAGTTGGGATATGTATCTACCATTGGTTGAATTTTCATACAACAACAGCTATCACTCGACTATCGGTATGGCACCTTTTGAGGCTTTATATGGTCGTAAATGTCGAACTCCACTGTGTTGGCATTAGACGGGTGAGAAAGTGCTTGCTGGACCCGAAATGATTCAAATTACGCATGATAAGATTCAAGTTATTCGGGAAAGGATGAAAGCCGCTCAGGACAGACAGAAGTCGTACACCGATAATCATCGACGACCAATTGAATTCACTGTGGGCGACATGGTTATCTTGAAATTTTCCCCTTGGAAGGGTATTCTACGATTTGGTAAGCAAGGTAAGCTTAGTCCACGTTTCGTTGGACCATTCAAAATCATTGAACGTATTGGCAAACAAGCATATCAACTTGAACTTCCAGAAGAGCTGTCTGGTATTCACAATGTATTTCATGTTGGATATCTTCGAAAGTTTTTGGGTAAGTATGATGAAACAATTCCCTTGGCTGAGGTGAAGATTGACAAACGACTGAGATATATCGAGGAACCAGAAGAAATTCTAAAGGAAAGAACGGCAAATCTTCGAAACAAGACAATCGATTTGGTATTAGTGAAATGGAAGCATCTTCGTGGTCCGAATTGCACGTAGGAGAACAAAGAACAGATTCTTGCCAAATATCCCGAGCTATTCGAGAAATGAAGATTCYGAGGACAGAATCCTCAAAAGGAGGAGGTAATTGTAACATACACTTTCGCAAATACGTTGCAATTATCCCCTTTATACGTGTTTATGTGATCAAAACGTAAAATTTAGAAGCAAACCCGAATGCAATAAACTATATATGAAATAGTCGGAATCATTGTACGAGGCCCGGGGTAAAACAATTGGAAAGAAACGGGTCAAAAGCATCAATATCTACGTTACGGATACATACAAACTGAATTTTATTGGAAGATATTTTTGAGATATTTCTATTGTAAGCTGTAGATTATCTCTTTATGAACGCGTGAGCGAAAACGACGTCAAAAACGGAGGTCCGAGCGAAAAGTTATGCGATTTTTAGTGATTAGTGGTCAAACCGAGTTTTCAGCCGAGTCAACTCAGTCCCAACTCGTAAAAGTCG
>NW_020200660.1:26126-53597 GCF_001531365.2 Cynara cardunculus var. scolymus | reverse complement strand
TACTTAACTTGCTATTTGCTAGACATGTGTTATCTATTTGCTACTTGCTTCCACACTCATCCATGTTATGTCTCCTTATCGATTTCAAGAGATTATTGGCTATTGCACTCCGTCCTTCCATACATGCTACTCGGTGGTTACTTTGTGTTTCACCCGGGGAGGCATGCTTAAGCCCATATCAGCTGAGATTACTCGAGTATGGTGCGTATTTGACCGTGTTAGAGTCCGGTCATTTTCCCTGCTGTCCGGGATAGCTCGGGTGGAAAGATCATTCCACTGGCCGGGATAGCTCGGGTGGTATGATATCTATGATATATATTGTTGTGCTTGCCACGACCGCGATAGCTCGGTGGCAGTACATATCAATTATTGACTTTCACACAATCTATTTGTTGCATACTTTGATATTCAGCTGTATGATTCTCGAATGATGATTACTTATTACATGATTTACATCCTTCGTGATCATTGACTTCCATGGATTACATTGTGAACCTTTAGTAGTTAGTAGTTCCCGTTTACTCACTAAGCATTATGTGCTTACCCTTTTAGTTGTTCACATTTTACAGGCCGTGTAGATAAGGCAAAGAACAAGCTCGAGTAGATTGAGATCTTTGCTTTTGGTGCTTCCAATAGCACGACTCTTTTGATATTATATAGTTAGTCGAATACAACTATGGATTGTAAATTATTAGTTGTCTTTTGATTGTAATTAAAGTATCTAGGTAACGAGTAGCTAATGTCCTCTGTCTTGTATATAGTTTAAGCTTTATGCAAATCTATTAAGTTTATTTTGTCCGTTTTAGGATATTTTGGAAAACAGGTGCTTACGGAAACGTCCTGTAAACCAAGCGGACATTTCGAATTAGAAACTCGTAAATATTATATCCCGTTTGCTTTCTAAAGGTTTAAAAATACAACTTTTGGGGGTTTGTTTATCATTTATAGAAATGAGGTATTACAAACCTTTTATCATTTATGTAAACCGGGTCTTTCATAAGCATTAGTCAATGTTATCACAAGAGATTCAAAGTTTTATTTGAAGAAGGTTTCTACATCATAGAAACCTAATTTGGTTAAGAGCTTCTTAATGTGAAGGGACAATGGAAACCTTTACATCCTAGACTTCTTTTCAACCACAAGTCCAGAGACTCTATGCCATGTCTCACAGAATAATGAAGAAAGTTGGCTATGGCATAAAAGGTTTTCACATCTCAACTTTTGAAACCTAAATAAGTTTACCAAACAGAAGCTAGTCGAAGGGTTACCACATATTAAGTTTGACAAGGATCATCTATGTCGAACTTGTGAAATGGGAAAGACTAAAAGAGCTAGTCACAAGTCAAAAGTAGATGCATGATGTTCCAGAATTTGGAAATGCTTCATGTGGATCTCTGTGGTACTATCTCAATTGAAAGTCTCTTTGAAAGAAGGCATATAACAGTTCTAATTGACGAATACTCAATATACACTTATGTAGAGTTCGTTAAAATCAAATCTTATGTCCCTAAGATATTGATCAACTTGCTAAGAATATTCAAGTTCTGCTTCAAAACAAGGTCTAGAAACTGAGAAGTGATAATGGAAGATAATTCAAGAATGCCATATTTAATGCTTATCTTCTGTACATCCATAATCCCTCAACAAAATAGTGTTGTGGAAAGAAGAAATAGAACACTTATTGGAGCAGCCAGGACCATGCTTCCATCTTCTACTCTACCTATATCTTTCTAGGAAGAAACAATATAAACTGCCTGTTTTACTCAAAACTGATCTATTATTCATAAGTGATTTCATAAAACACCTTATGAAATCATTAACTAGAGAAATCCTGATGTCAAACACTTTCACGTTTTTGGTTGCAGATGTTATGTTCTCAATGACAAAGACCACCTAGATAAGTTTAAGAAAAAGGTTCATGAAGGCATATTGTTAGGCTACTCTTTAACAGCAAAAGCTTATAGAGTCTTCAACACCAGAACCAGGATGGTCATTAAAAACATCAATGTAACCATTGATGATAAATCACCAATGACTTCTGAACAATCCATTTTAGAATGTCAGCAAATATCCAAACTCACTTAAAACATGTGTAAGACACATATTCCAAAACATCAAATATATATTACTCTATATCCAAAACCACCAAAATCACAGGTAACAAAATAACCAAAATCAATACCTTTCAGTGATGGGGGATATCCATTCCCATTAAATGTGGTGGGAACACAAAAGTAAGCCACTTATCAACGTTCTCAAGTTTCACCTCAGGTCATGGATCCCCGTATAGGACTCTGTTAAGTACCATTGTAAAATTCTCACAATGACCCTTGTATTTACTAGACCTAAAGATAAGTTTCACCATCAAAGTCACCGGTCTTCATGTACGACTCCAATGAGTACCACCACAAGACTCTCGCTTTGTACATGACTCAATAGAGTACCACCGTAAGCTCTTAGCTCCATACAACCTAATAGGGTAAATTGCTAGCTCTCTGATCATGACTTAGTGATCACTCTCTAGACTTATGTGAGGTCGTCAAAACTCCATACTTAAAAATGGATCTATATACGACCTAATATTGTAAACTCCACACTCATATGCTAATGGATCCAATGTAATACAATCTAAATTACATGACTCCAACTAGATGACCAATGCTCTCAAAACATGTAATTTTCAATAAGTGCAAACCATGTTTAAAGATCCGTATTGAGTTATTAAAGCTAGACACAGGTACCCAAAATACGTTAACGTCGGCTTTGTAGGTATAACAACAAATTTGGACATCTTCATGATCAGCTTGCTGAAGATGTCTTCAATTATTGGCTTGTGCCTTGACATTGAGCGCTGAATGGCCTAGCAGATTTCCAGCCATTCGTCATAGCCGTATCGACCAAGGTAGGAAGGGTATTAGATGATAGAGTCAATGTTTGTCTCTAATGATTTGCATGGACATAATCATTTCACCATCTTTCTTATGACCACTGATTATGTCGTTAGTAATGCGACAAGGACTAATTCTTTTATTAATTTGATGTTCACTCCATTTCTTGTCTCGATCATTTAGCTTCATTGTGTTTTGACGTTCAGATTCTGCAATTGAGAGCAATTTAGCTTGGGCCTTGACAGCATTCACCATTTTTTTAGACATTTTCTTTGAAAGAGAAGCAAGAGACATGGCCAGCTTGAGGCTATCCTCAGTCTGTTATCGTTGAATTTGGAGTTCTTCCCCAACCTTGAGTGCTTCGAGTATTTCAGCTTTTGTAAGCAAGTCGAACTCACTACAACTAGAGGTACGAAGAATTTTTTTTTCTCTAGTTTGGTCGAGTGACTCCTTAATTTGAGTCATCTGTTGGTCGCTAGGAACACTAGAAGTTGGGTTTTCAGCTAGCCATTGATAGGATTGAAGAGAACTTTCAGGTTTCTTTCTTCAACAACACCTTTGTTTTTGGAGAAGATGTTCTGGTTCAGGGAAAGCAGAGTGAACAACTTCACATCTTACTGCCGTCAACTTGACGTCATCGTCACCTGCAAGATAAGGCCAAAAACTTGACTTTACTAACCAAGCGAGAAAAGCCCTTTCTATCTTCTTAGTCAAGCACGCTAGTTTGTACATGTCTCCTTCTCATTTTTCGTCTCCTTCTTCCCCCTAGGATGATGATTCCCTGAGAGAGACGCCTTCCAAAGTTGTAGGTGGTTTGGTTTGGTATTGAATAGTGAAGTCATCGTGATCATCGTCTTCATCATCATCATCACCAAGATCTTTTCCAACATCAAGAAAGGGAAGAAGATCACCAGCTTCATCTTCATCGTCATTATCATCATCATCTTCCTCTTCCTTATCACCAGCATCAGCTGTAGGGGTGATTGGAAAGTTTTCGTCTTGAGCATCAGCTCTGGTGGCATCCTCTTGAGCATCAGATCTCATGGTATCATCAATTTCCTTAGCTTCAGCAACAACTTCAGCTTCATGGGAAATGATGGCATCTATAACGTCAACATCAGCTTCATTTGCTTCATCTTTGAGCATCAATAATAGCTGGTGTTGTAGGGACAACAGGAACAACTAAGTCTTTCTCCCCCTCTTTGTCATCAGCAAGACAAGAGGTAGGTCATCAAGACTTTTAGCAGCGATATTCATTCCATAGAGATTGAGCTTGAAGAAGACCAAGTTTGAGCACTTAATCTAGTGTTAGGAGATCCTCAACTGTGAATGAGGGTGCACAACCTGGCACTAGACGTTGAAGAAGATCGAGTATATGCTGCATCATCTCACCATGCCTGGTAAGCTGAGCCTACGCTTCATTGGCTTTGCTGTTGATAGCAGAGATAGCCTTAGCGTTCGTGCAGACATCAACTTGCACTACAGATAGTAGTTCATTTATGTCATTGCCTTCAGAACTGAGAGGTAAGAAGAAAGGTCATCCCTGAGAGTTTCTCTCCTTTATAGACTTGTTCCATTTTGATCAAGATAGTCTCTTCTATTGGGAGAATTAGCTTGACATCATCAACCATGTTGTATTCTTCTTCCATGGATAGCGATCCTTCATAGAAAGGACCTGAAAAAGCAGATGTTTGAGCATAAGATAGCTCGGGGTTAGAATAAATAAAGAGGTAGGTTGGTAGACTACCTGAGGGGTCATCAACACCATCTGAAGGATTGATGTTGGTTCTCTCCTAGTTGCCTTTGAGAGGATAGGCTTCTGTTGACTGAGGCAACTCGATAGGAGCGACCTCAAGTCCTGTGGTGATTGCTTCATCATCAGCACGGACAATCATAGATGATTCACAAGCATGTGTCAAGACCAAAGAAGGAGAAGAACATAAGATGGCTCAGAGTGGTGAAAGTGGGTGTTCATCAATGGCTATGCTGGTATTCTCACTTTCAGTGATTTGGATCACTGAGGTGGTTGGTAGAGGAGCAACATGTACGACAGAGACTAAAGAAATCACTGAAGAGCTAGGAGGGGTTATAATAGAAGTTGCCTCGGGGGTAAGGCTTGTTTCAATGACTGGAACATTTTAAGAGGTAACTGCCAGGGATGTAGGTATCCCCTTTTTGGCTTTCTTAGCCCTAGATGAAAAATCAAGAGTGGTTTGAGAGGAGGATTTTTTAGAGGAAAGGGTGGTGGTGGTTGTGGTAGATTGGGGGGGGTTTGCCTTAGTCTTGACCACCAGAGCCAGGGAAGAAAGACATACTGGAAAAGTTGGAGAAGATAAAAAAGTACATGCAAGCACAGTTGCAGAATATGAAAAAAGTACTGTAATTTGTGATGAGCGAGGGCAACATCTTCAGATTTAGACTTATGATCCATGATTATGGATCCAAGCCTGCAAATATTCAGGTTGCCTTCTATGGAGTATTTGTTGCTAAATATCATAGCGAACACCAGACACTGAAATCTGGTGTAAGGCACCATTTTTTTCCCTTTAGCGCTTGTTCAACTTCAGCACAAGGTCTTCAAAAATAACGCCAGCAAAGTTGATTGGCCCTTGGAGAATGATAGAAATGCCAATGTTCAATGCTTGGTCCTGTCCACCAGTTTTGCCTCCCATACATTGAATAAAATGGGAAAACAAATATTGTCATTCCGTAGACATGCGGTTCTTCTCAACTTTTGATAGCGATTTTGAGGGGATCACTAGAGTCCTTCTTTGTTGTCCAGGCATAGCCAATATCATCTAAGCAGGAAATGATATCCTCAGTGGAAGGCTCACTAGCAAAAGGAGCTTTTGGTCGCTGGAGAGCGGTCCTTAGTGTGGCTACACCAAAACTAACGGTCATCCTATTAAAGGTGAAGGAGATTTTCTCCACTAGTTTACCAGTCTTGTCAGTTTCTTTCTTGACTTCAGAAGTATGCCATAACTGCTAAAGGACTTCTTTTACCATGACAGGATCATGGGAGATAGCAAAGAAAAGCGGAGAGTTCTTGAGGAGTCTAGCAGCGTCCTCATAGTGTGGTTTATTGGCAAGAATGTCTAGAAGCGTCACATGGTTGTTGGCTTGAAAGACACTTCGTCAATAGTGAAGTTTATGTTCTTGGTAGACATTTCTATAATATATAAGAAAAAATAGAAGATAACGGGTTTGTTAGAAATCCAAGATACAAATGTAAGCTCTAAGTTTTGAATCGATAAAACTTCTTTTGAAAAATCCATAATAAGATTTAGGGGTTTTCAAGAAGAATAAATGTATAGAAACTTCATATTATAACCAAGTATAAGGATGTGTTGATCTGTATGTTAGTTGTTTAAGAGAACAAGTTCTCAAATAACATAACAAAAGTTTCTTAGAAGAAGAACAAATCAAAATAAGAAGAAAAGAATTATCAACCTGTGATTTTTATAAGAAGAAGGTTGATGGTTTTGAGAGTTCTTTGAGTTCTTTCTTGCAAAAGTCTTAAAGGCAGAGGTTCGAAAAAAAAAAATTTGCAAGCGTAAGGGAAAATGAGACAAGAGGTCTCACATTTATAAGTAGGAGGAGAGAGAAATGGAAAGAGGAGAGAGGAAAATATGACTTAAAAGTTGTGCAATGGTGAAAAGGTTAGCACGTCCTCATCCACGATCGGAGGGAATTTCGAGGGGTCGCGTGTGTCAAAACACTACGGGCGTCTCAAAAAATCGTATCATTTAAAACAAAATGACGTCATAGGACGTTTCATTTTCCATTTCCTTTTAAACAAGAATTTTAAGTTATTCAAAAACATATACTGAAGGATATGTATTTGAGAGTATATCTTTTTAAAGATAAGTTTAAAAAAAGTTCAGTGATAAGAAGAATCACTGAAGGAATTTTAACTTTTAAAACGTTGATCACTGATAAGAAAAGGTTCAGTGATGGTTTTTGTTTTAAGAAAATAAAAGTATATCTTAGAGAGATATACTTGCTTAAATGGTTCAGTGATAGAAGGAACATTGAAACAATATTTTAAGACATTTTGATATCTGAATATGGAAAGATTCATTGATAGTTGTAAGTTTGAAAAGAGGGAATAAGTATGCATACCTTAGAGAGAAAAGATATATTTACTCAATAGTTCATTGATAGAATAAGAACAATGAATCATTTGACTTACGGAGTGAAGAACAGGATTGTTTGGTCTTGGAGTGAAGAACATGATTGTTTGCAATAACAATAGCACTGATACTATCGCAATAGATAGGGATCTTGGGAAACTATAGATCATAATCGTGGAGCTAGTTTTCCATCCAAAGAACTTAGGTATAGCAGCTTCCAGCGGCAACATATTTAGTTTCAACAGTTGATCTGGACACAAAATTTTGCTTATAACTTGTCCAACTAACCAACTTTCCACCTGGAAGCTGCTATCCTCCAGTGGTGCTTTTCCTATCAATTTTACATCCTACAAAATCACTATCCAGAGACCCAAGTTAGGAGTTCCCTTCAAATATCTGAATATGCTTTTTATAGCAATCATATGGGATTCCTGAGGTTCAGACTGATATTGTGCACATAGACAGATAGAGTACATGATCTCTGGATGACTTTCTATGAGACACAGTAGAGAGCCGATCATTTATTCTATAAAAAGTAACATATATAGGCTATCCGTTTGGATCCTTGTTTAGTGAGAGAGGAGGAGCCATTAGAGTCTTCATAGATGAGTTGTTGGATAGATCAAACTTTTTCAGCATATTTGTGACAAACTTACTTTGGCTGATAAATATATCTTTATCTTTTTGCTTGATTTGGAGACCTAGAAAGTAGGTTAGTTCCCCCATCATACTCAGCTGATATTCTTTCTTCATACGATCAACGTACCGAAAACACAAAGAGGGATTAGTGGAACCAAATATAATGTCATCGATGTAATTTTGACTAGAGTGATGTGACCTTTAACTTTCATAAAAATAATGTCTGGTCAATCTTTCCATGGAAAATTTCTCAAAGATGAGAAATGAGGAGATGATATCATACCAGGCACGAGGGGTCTGTTTAAACCCGTAAAGAGCTTTATCCAATCTATATACATGATTTGGATACTTAGGATCATGAAACCCTGGAGGTTGTTCAACGTAAACTTCCTGTTGGAGTTTTCCATTAAGGAAAGTACTATTTACATCCATTTGAAACACTTTAAAGTCTCTATGGGCCGCAAAGGCTAGAAAGAGTCGAATAGGTTCGAGTCTAGCCACTAGTGTGAAGGTTTCGTCATATTCGATTCCTTCTTCTTGTCTATAATCTTGAGCAACAAGGCGAGCCTTGTAACGGGTTACAATACCTTGTTCATATAACTTATTGCAATAAACCCAATTGGTTCCTATCATAGTTTTGTCAGATGGACGTAGGACAAGGTATTGACTTTGTTCCTATCAAACTCAATGAGTTCCTCTTGCATGGCAATGACCCAACTAGGGTTTGAGATAGCCTCATTGATTTTCTTCGGTTTAACTAGAGAAAAGAAGTTGATAAAGAGATAAATAATACCTAGACCATGGTTTGTCTGAATACCTGCAATTGGATCAACAAGAATTTGATGAATTGGATGGTCTTTTGTCCATCGCTGAGCTAGCAGAGGATTGTCATTTGAGCATTGATGTGCAGGTAGAGAAGATGAGGCTTCAGCTATAGATTCTTCAACAATAGGTTGAATTGCTAAAGGAGCCTTAGAGAGAGACTCTACGACTGATAGAGGTTCAGATGCTGAAGGCATTTCATTCACTTATTGGTTAGTGTTTAAAGTAGAGGGAGGAATGCAACTAATGGGCACTGCAACAATCTCTGAAGAAGATTTGCATTGGTTATTAGTTGCAACTGGAATGATAAGTGGATCATCATCAGCTTCTGAAGTATCAGCATTGGGTTGATTACTGAAGGAAGCTTCAGGATGTCCAAAATGAGAGAACATCCAACTTTCTAACTCTTCATCATCATTAATGATGGGTTTAGAGTTAGCTGATTGAGATTCGTCACAGGTGACATGGATAGTTTCTTCTATGGTTTGTCAATGTTTGTTGAATACTCTGAAGGCTTTAGATACTATTGAATATCCAAGAAAGATTCCTTCATCAGCTTTGGGATAAAACTTTCCAAGTTGGTCACGATTGTTGAGAATGAAACAAGTGCAACCAAATATGTGAAGAAAGCTGAGAGAAGGCTTTCTGCTATGGAAGAGTTTGTAAGTCGTCTTCTTGAATCTCTTAACGATCAGCGACCGGTTTTGCATAAAACAAGAAGTGTTGACAGCTTCGGCCCAGAATTGAGTAGGGAGATGAGATTTGCTGAGCATGGATCAAGCAGCCTCGATGATTGTTCGATTTTTTATTTCAACGACTCCGTTTTCTTCTGGATTTCTCACATAAGAGAAGTTGTGAGAGATTCCCTTGTCCTTAAAGAATCCATCTATAGTATTGTTTTTGAATTCAGTTCCATGGTCACTTCTGATAGATCGTACCTTAATGTTGTTAAGTACTTTGTGCATCTGATGAACGAAAGAATTTTTTCAGGTGCTTCACTTTTGGATCTGATAAAGAAGACACAATTGTACCTGGAATAGTCATCAACAATGACAAGTGTATATTTCTTTCCAGCTATTGATTACACGTTGACTGGACCAAAGTGATGTATATGCAATGATCTGGTTAGAGCAACCGGATCATCTTTGTGGAAGATGTAGCATGAATTCTTAGAATGTTTTACTATGAAATATTTGTCACAACGTTGACTGATGCTAAGAAGATTGTGCTTTAGTCCTTCAACATATGCAACAAGTTTGAAAGTGTTGATCCCATATTTCTCAATATAATAGGAATATTTATGTTTGTGAAACCAAAATCTATCGTATGAGGGAAGAATAGTGAAGAATAGCTTAAAGATTATTCAATAGAATATGAAGCTTCAATGAATTTCATTATAATAACTTTGACGAGAAGAAAAGTTATTATTTACAAGACATATGCTAGCTATTTATACTAGCAATCTAGTCTAAGAGATAACAATCTAGAGAAAAGATATCTATGAGATATTATAGGGATAAGATATCTATCTAGGATTTGGAAGTTATCTCTAACTACCATGTGTAACCGATTCCAGCTGTCGATGAGTCATCTCCAGCTGTCTTCTAGGTAGTATGTTCAACCAGGAGTCTTTACGTATCTTCTTTGCTTGGATGTCTCTGATTGAAATGTTGTAGAATATGCTAAGTGCTTATAACCAGAGGGCTGATGGAGATGCATTGTTCATCGCACCTATGGACCATTCATAGCTTCTCTGATTCGTCTTGAACACTTAGGTCTTTCTCCAGCTTTTCTTCCATCGGTTCTCTGAACTTCCATACTTGTACATTTTTCAGTACTTTTACAATAAGAATTATGGGGTTTAAGAAACTCCCCATAAGTAATGAAAAATAAACAATGACTAGTCTGTGAAACATGAGTGAATTGTAAATAACAAAGACTAATCTAGTAGAAACATCCTTTTACCAAAAGTTTTCATTTTCTAAAAATTGGATTGTTTCATACAATATAAAAGTAAAGGATAGAAAACTTTATATTTTAATCATGGTCTCCATTGTAGATTTTACAAAAGCGCCTCATCAGTCCCAATAACAAATGACTGTAGAGATCTCATGAATCCACTCTTGTCCCTCCTTCCTTGGCACATGCTCTCTGCCCAGACTCTCTCGTATGACCTTCTGAAACCATTCAAGTGTATTTGTTGAATACTTGAAGGCCTCAGTTAGTCTGAAAAATTTCTTCACCTTGTACTCGTTCTCGAAGACCAAGCCAAAATCTGGTTTAGTTAAGACTAAAGCAAAGCGCGTCTCCTACAGGCCAGGAAAGTCTTCATTTGGAGTTGTACAATATAGTCAATCGATGCCAAGTTCCAGAGCTATTTGGAAGTCATTCTTTGTTCTGAACTTTACAAGTGTCCCCATCATTTCTACGATTGCTCGATTTGCCATCCCGTACCGTATCCCTTGTTCATGTCACTTCGTGGTGTGGCCATACAAATCAATCAAGTCCTATGGATTGAAATTGATGAGATCATTGTCGTTAAAGACACAGATCATCCCATGTGCATGTTCCACGGTGTACTTGATGTACTTGATGGCTCTGTTTGTGAAAGTCCGCAGCTTGATATTGAAGATCGTTTTGATTCCATCGTTTGAGAAGACGACATGTTGCGGTTGTGTCATCTGTCTCCTGAATCTGTGCCGAAGTAGGTCCATCGACTCTGGTGCTAGATTGGGAGGATTGAGAACAATTTGCTCATCATGATCATGATAGAGGTATTGATCGATGTTCTCCATCATGACGGGTTCTTTTGGTTGCACCGGTGGATGTCTCCTTAAGATCTCCATCTGTGCGACTATTTCCTTAACTCGATCGATGGTTGGAGGTTGCCTTGAGG
Source organism: Cynara cardunculus var. scolymus (assembly GCF_001531365.2). Lineage (NCBI taxonomy): Eukaryota > Viridiplantae > Streptophyta > Magnoliopsida > Asterales > Asteraceae > Cynara > Cynara cardunculus. Next base: position 42,219 of record NW_020200660.1, on the reverse strand, counting down.
AGGAGGGTATATCTTCAAGCACCGTTTGGGTAGGTTGGTTGATGGGTGGTTATGTTTGGCTTTGGGTTGGATCTGTTTGGCTAAGGGATTGTTCTTGTTGGCTATGGGTTGTTTCTGGTTGGCTTCTTTGTGGTTCTGGTTGGGGTGTGGTTTTTGGTTGAGGGTTTGTAGGTTCTGGTTGTGGGTTTGTGGGTTCTGGTTATGGGTTTGTGGGTTCTGGCTGTGGTTTTGTAGTTTCTGGTTGAATGGAAGTGGGTTCTAGTTGCTTTGGTGATGGAAGTGATGTTGGTGATGGGGTAAAGGGAATAACTAGTTCTGGTGAGGTAGAGGGTGGTTGGTCAGAGGGTGATGAAGAACTCACCAAAATTGGTGAGAACTCATTGGCTGGTGGTGATGGGTTTATGGTGCGTGCAGTTGGTTGAGGAGATGCATCAATATCTACAGAGGAAACCTGTACATTATGTACATCATCAGAGGGCTGAGCCTCTGGTTCCCTCACCTCATTTCCATCGGTTGGCTGGTTGGTTGGTTCTTGAGCTTGTGGTAGTGGTGGTTGTGTGGTTCCATCGAGGTGATGGATGGATTCTCCCCCTCACGAGGACTAAGACCATGATCATCTTGGTCTGGGTCATCATGCCTCGGCCTTTTGAGAGGCCGGCTAGTGGAACACGAGGCATGGCTCCTATTCTTCTTTTTGAGCCTTAGTGACTCAACATACTTCCTGACAGCTTCTCTCCTTCGTGTATTTTCCATTTAGAAGAGGAGAGAGTTGGTATGCTGTTGAAGAAGGCTCTTTTTTGGCTCGGCAGGTGTGGAAGCGAATTTGGCACTGATCTCATTGAAGTTGGAGACCAATGCCTTAGTAAGAAAGCGGAGGTCGGCCCACATGACCACATCTTGGGGAGTGGAGGTGGAGGTGGAGGTAGGGGTTGGTATGGTGATGGAAGAGATGAGGGTTCGTACCTCTGCAGCAAAAGCAGTGAAGACCTCATCGGGGGTGGGTGCTGCAGAGGGAGGTGGAGGGGGCTATTTGTGGTATATTGGCTATTATAGTGGTTGGTAGGGAGGTGATGGATTTGGAGATATTGGTGATTTGGGTGGTAAGGTTGGCGATCGAAGCATCGATGGCGATTATTTATGCCGGGAGGGCGGCAAGGGATACGTTGATGGAGTCATATCTGGTGGTCATGAGGTTGGTGTGAAAATTGTGTTACTGGACCATCAGACAATGGAACGATTATATTCTCATGGTATTGTCCCTTGATTGAACTTCGAGGGACGCGAGGGATTGCTGAATCGATGAAAGGTCAATGGTGAGGGTGGATTCAGCAATTCTTGCTAAGTTGAGTTTAAGGTCATCCAAGGACCGCTGAATCGAGTCAGCAAAGGCCTGGAACTCGGCGTTTGTGACCAACTCTGCAATTGGGGTAACCCCTACATCAACGGATGCTGTTGGTTGGGCCTATGTTTTTGAGGCGCCTCCATCTCGTCCTTGATAGCCCTCAAGAGAGGAACTATCTCGAGAAGTTTCAACATGTGCTTCTTCCTCAGCGGATCCAGAGTCCGATGAAGAGAAGTATGTGTGTTTCCCCGTTGATAGACCAAACATTGAGGGGGTTGGTGCATGAAAGGACATCCGCTCTGAACGATCGATATGTACTTCAATTTTAGAAGCAACAAATGCTTCTGTGTGTGTGGGGAGTGTCGAGCCCTATGGAGAAGTGGCTCTTATCTCTTCATCACCCCTCTGTTGGGAGAGAGGTGATGGACGATGAGGTTCCTCGGCTATGTCATGTCCAGAGACCCGATGAATGGCCTCTGGATGGCTTGGTTGGACAGGGATCGGACAAGGCGGTCCTTGTTCAATATTGTTAGACCCCATAAGTCTTATGCATGGAAGTAATGAAGACAAACAAGTGATGAAGAACAAGAAGGCCGATGGAAGACTTCAAGGCAAATTGACTAAGTCTGAAGAACAACCAGAGGGTCGATGAACTAACTAGAGATGCGATGGAAAGTGCATCTTCATAACCCCTCTGGGTATCAACACTTGGAGTTTTCCTCATTAAGTTCAACCAGAGGCAAGCGATGAAGTTATGAAGATAAGGTTGAACTCATGCCCCATGGAAGACAGCTGGAGATGACCAATCAACAGCTGGATTCTACAATGTTTATCTTGTATTGATGTTTATCCATGTTTAGAAAAGCTTTATCTGTTTGTAGAAAATTAGCTAAATAGTCTCACTAGATAGTTATTTCTTAGTTAGATTACTAGTATAAATAGGTGGTTAGGCCTATCGTAATCTTTGACTCTTTTACATTTTTCATATCTTTGAAATAAAGTGAAATCTTTGACACTCAAGTATATTCTTAGAACGTTTATTAATTGTTCTTGAGTGTTCATCATTTTATTCATCCAAACACAATAATTTGGTTATTCTTAACTCAATTATTAGTGTTATTGAGAGATCTGGGATCAACAATTGGTATCATAGCCAATTGATTGTTTTTTCCAATCAAACGATCATTAAAAATCTTTCAATTCACGTTTTTTTTTCATAAAACATCTTCCCTAAAAATGTAAATTTTTCTCTTCCAAATCTTTAATGACCAACTGGAATTCTGCTTATAGCGTTGGTTCCCTCACCAAGCCTCCAACTCTTCAAAGAGAAGAGTATCCACAATGGAAGATACAGATGGTAAACTTTCTGGAAGGGATGGAAAGAAATCTTCTGCGATCTGTCATGGAGGGTTCCTACGTTCCACAGACTCTTGTTCCAAGAATCCCAGGAACAGATACCACAACAAAAATTTCTGCCTATTACATGCCCAAGGAAGAGAAGAATTAGGATGAAGATGACATAGAGCGCGTGGAAAATGACAAGAAGGCCAAAAGACTAATCATCATGGCCATTCCCAATGAAATCTTCCAATCCCTTGATGCATGTTCCACAGCAAAGGAACTCTAGGATGGACACAACTGTCGATGTCCCTTCAAGCAAAGCAGGACTTTTACGACTGGTCACTTCATGACGTATTTGGAACGTTTGCTGCACAAGAGAACGATATCATGAAGAAGAAAGTGTCCATCGGTAGAAAAAGGATGTATCAAGGACCTCCACTAGAGACCACAAGAAGAAAGGAAAGAAAGCACTTGTAGCATAATTTGAATCTGAGGACGAGACATCTGAATCAGATGATGATATCAAAGCCTTTGCTAAATCTCTGGCCTTGATCACAAAGCAGTTCCAGAAAAATTTCATCAAAAAGCCCTATGAACGAAAAGAATTCAAGAGGAAAAGGTACCAGCCATCCTATGAAAGGAAGTCATCAAAATTTTATCAGAGGGAAGACAGAAGAGATGGAAGAGAAGAGAAAGAAGAGAGAAGAGAAGATAGAAAAGAGAAGAAGAAAGAGGACAGAGATGGAAGGAAAAATGACCTCCTCTGCTATAGGTGCGCAAAAATGTGTTTCCCTGTTATGATGAATCTTCAAGAATGCTCTTCAACAATGGCAGATCTAGATCTAACACTCAAGAACATTCATAAGAGAGTTGAGAGAGAAAGTCAACACTAGAATTTTTAGTCAAACCTTTCTTTATGTATCAGATTTACAAATGAACTCTCCTTACAAAAATTACAAAGTCATCACCCTATTTATAGGGTCAAACTTCTAAACATAGTCAAAGTCAAACCTATCTAAGAAAAGTCAAACACGATGACTTTTATAATTATAGACAATATTTACCTTTCAAGACGAATACAATTTAATACTGATTTTTTGTCTTAACATTCTCCCCCTTTGTATTCAGACTTGAAAGAAATTATGCGCTTTGAGTCCTGTTTGAACTTTGAAACTTTAAGCACATTATGTCATCTTCAAAAGAAATCTTCAACTTGAAATCTTCAAGCAATCAACTGTTGARAAAGATCTTCTAGCATTCTCCCCCTCGAATGTAGAACAGCAATGATCTTCTCTTTTCACAATGTAGAACAGTAATCATCAGAAACAATGTACAAGATGTGATCTTCAAAGAATCTTCAGAATTAATCTTCAGTAAACTATTGTAAAGATGATATTCACATTCAACATCTCTCAGTCGTTGTAGCACAAGAATAATCTTTCTGTGATTATCTCCAGTCGCACTTCTTTTGAGTCTTTTGCCATTATCGAAGTTACTCCCCCTTGATCTTTGCATCAGATTCCCTTTAAAAAGTTCAGAAATGAATATTTCATTCATTATAACATACTCCCCTTATGATGAAATGAGAATCATTCCATCATACATAAGATGAATGAAATCTTCCGCGTAAACCGTCAATTCATGAAATTTTAAGTAGATCTTTGCAAATCCACTTATAATCTTTTCAGATTAAGGGAATGGGAAGATAACAACCAATTTCAACGWATGAAATTCTTTTCAATCTTATAAAAAGATTGGCCTGTGAGTATAACAGATATATTTAGTACAACGGATGTACTGTATATATGAGACTTTTTGATACTCATCTCACCAGGTCTTCCATTCAGTCATTGATAGCTAAAAAAGTAGCATATCTATGAATGTTTTGGCAAATTAACATATAAAATGCTAAATCTGTGTAGTGTAGAAAAATAAAGCAACTAATGCTTCTGTTTAGGCTCAAAAAGATAAATCGTGTGGACTACACAAATTTATCAGACTCAAATAGTGATCAAAAAGACTTGAAGGGGGGACATATATCCTTCTGATTTCAATATCGACTTTCTCCGAATGAGAAACTGATAGATGAAGAGCTGCATGCCCCAAATGTTATTGAAACATTTATATGTTGAGAGATAAATGAGTAGTTGGTGGGGTTGTGACAAGAATTGGCCTGGGCTTGCCTTTTTCAATATTAGTCTCCAAAAAATTGAGAACTAATAGATTATGTGGTATGCTCGGATTTTAGAAGTTTAGAACAGGATTTTCATTTTCTTTTAATCCTGACMCAACTCTCGTCAATTCTTTTAGCTCACAACATCTACCCCTCTCTTTTTCATTTTAGTCTCAGCACACAAACCCTTTTATATTTAAGCTCACTCAGATATGGTTGTCCTCTTGGGTAGGTCTGTCGGTTTTGACATTCCATAGAGGTATTTCTGATAAGCACTCAGTCCCTCCTAATATTTAGCGTTATGCACATTTGATCACAATGGTTGATCAAAATATTATTTCTTTAAAGCAAAATGATCCGATAAAATTTGATCAAAAATTTTGGCTATAAGCACAATTAATGAAAAAATGATGCGACAACAATCGGATTATTCAATATATATGAGAGAAATGAATGAAGATCTGTAAGAACAAATTATTCACAGATTCTGATATAAAAAAATGAATGTATATGTGTCAATAAAAAAAAAATCAGAAAACTAAATTGAATACAAACGAGTGTATTATCACCGAAAAAGATTTTCGTATAAGAGATGTGATAATAACAGTTTGAAGAATAGCTGAAGCAGGTATTGGTGTTATGTACGACGAGAAATTACGCAAGTAAAATCTCAAGAAATACCTGTTAAGAAAATATACTCGTTTTCCAAAAACAACTCATTTTCCAAAAACATTTATTGAAATTTTCTAGAGACTCCCCCTAGAAAACAGATTTAAGTAATGAATCACTTAAGCTCAAAAGAATAAAAAAAATTAAGAAAACATTTTAAGTACCGGTTCTAAACTGAGTGTTTAGAAACCACACTCGGTAAAGCACGGGTCCTGAACTGAAATGTTTAGAAGCCTCGTTTGGAATAAATTACAACTCCCCCTGCATTGGTGTATCACTGAAATGATATTCTGATCAGCACAAACTTGACACACCTGCAAAACAAGGTTAATTAGATTTTGGTACCCAAACGAACTTGGGTCTTATTTTGTTAGTATCTGGTTAGGGTATGTTGAAATTTCCAAATCATTTATTTCTATAAGATATGTTCTTTTCAGCACTATTAACAAGATGATTATATACATAATATGATTCATTCCAGTTATTTTAATCATACATGTTCTTACCTTTCCAGTTGTTCTGATAGCTGTTATCTGCATGCCACCTATTGAACCTTTTGTTATTGGCAAAATTATTGGTTCTGCATGTTGAGCACATAATCCTTCTCTTGCTAAGATTGATCAGATCATTAGTGGATCTCACAATACAAGGAAGATTGTAAGTAACAATAGGTGTATGAGATAAAACAGATTCAGACTTATTAACCCAAATGCTTTTAACCTTTGAAGAGTAATTGGGTGATCCAATGACATATCATTGATAATACTGATTAGAAGAACAAGAATAGTTCTTAGAAACAGTAGATTTAGGACTACTTGAATAACTGTTCGAATTGGAACAATCATAAAAGCTGGTTTTACATTGTGATTGAGAACCAGTTGGGCTTTTAGCACACGAAAAGTCTTTGACTTTTTGTAAAAGATGGTCTCTTTCAACAGTAACTAAATCAAATTTCTTTTTCAGTTCAGTTCTCATGTTCAAATCAGTTTCAAGGTCTGTCTTTAGATCAGACAATTTACTTGTAGCGTCCAGGAGTTTACCTTCTAACTCCTTCTATAGCATTTCAAACTTTTTCTTCTGATTTATCAACTCTCGTTTCTCTTCATCTGAGCTGCTCTTGTCATTCTCTAAAGTGATGTGAAGCCACTTTTTCTTACTTGCAAGATCTTTAGCAATTGTTGTATACTTCTTTGAAGTATTTCTTTTCTCAAGAGCAAATTGCYTTTTCTCTTCGTCTAAAGCCTTTTGCTTTAGATCAATGCTTTCGGACAATTTCTGTAGTTGACTATGACAGTCTTCGGAGATGTCTTTCTTTTCTTTATCATTCTTGGCTCGTTCCAAGATGATCAGCTGCTCAAAATCCGAGATTTGCTTTAACAGCATCTTTGCGTTCAGCTCGAGAGAATTAATCTTATTTTCATAAGATTCACGTTCAGTACAAAATCTTTTGTCAACTTCAATAATCCTCTTCTTTTCATTCTCCGTATCTTTCCTTTCAGCGTTTAAAACCTTTTCCACATTCAAAACCTTTTCTTTCTCAAAGTTCAAAAGCTTTATTAGCTCAATCAGATCACTCTCAGACTTTTGAAACTTATCAGTTAAATCCTCTGTCTCTGTATTATTCCTGGGAGAGTTTTTCTCAATTGAAAGTGTATTTCTAACCTCTTGGAGTTTATTGAAAATATCTTTATTAGCTTTACTCTAATGCTTCAAATCCTTATCATAATCTTTTCTTACAGAGCTGAGAGTGTTCTCGAGTTTTTCAATTTTATACTCAAATTCCTTCTYGATTCTTTCACATTCTTCTTTATGATCCCTTTTTAAATCTTTAATATATTCCTTATTACCATGATTCTCAGAATATATATTTATGTATTTTTCTTTATAGTTCATAATGCTCTTTTCCAGCTCAACAATCTTAGCTCTCATCTCCTTTAGGATATCTGTCATTAAAAAAAATTGATCAGATATAGGATCTATGCAGTGAAATCAGTAAAAAAAATAAGGAACAATTAAGCTCAAAAAGAAAAACACAAAAACACAAAAAAACTGATGAGAACTTAGAAAAAATGACGAAAAACTGTCAAAAATTAGTAAAAACGGTCAAAACTGTTGAAAAGAGTTAAAAACTGTTAAAAACAGTCAAAGACAGTTGAAACTGATGAAAAACAGTTTACGTGACAGAAAACAGTTCAACGATTCTCAAAAAGTTTAAAACACAGACAGAAACAGATAAACAGAATGATCCAAAATAAAAATGTAAACAAAAAAATTTCAAAGACTAAAGACACAACAAATATAAGCCCAAGATAAAAATAAATGTCCAAGTCCAAAATAATAGAAATTTTTACCAATACAGATCAGACAAAATACAATACAAAATTCTGAATTCTCTTCACAGTAAGCTTAGACTTGATCTCAGATACACTATTACACTTCACTCTTCTAACTGCAACTTTTAGCTTCCCTCTAACTGCAGCAGACTTCTGATCGTGCTGTACAAGTAACTTCTGATATGAGTGATAAAGATGAAACAAACAATTAAACAAGTTTGAGAATCACCTCAAGTCTGTTAAAAACTCACAACATGATATTAGACTATTTATGCTATGATTTTAAATCAATCAAGAAAGCACAAGACTAAGCTGCTCAAGACTTTTTATAAAATGTTCACTACATTAAAACTAACAGTTAACAGCAAAAACAACCTCTTAACCGTTCATCATGCAGCTTGCATCTGTATGCTGTATGTGAAATTCAGCAGAAATAAGACTAACAGTTAACAACAATAAGAGATAACAGCAATAAGACTAACAGCACCACCTTTTGAAATCCAGTATTCACAGCAATAGAATCTTACAGCAGCATTATCATCATTATTGCTAGGAGTACAGTCTCTCAAACTTGCCAAGCCAAACACATCATGTATTGCCAAACCAAACACAGACTGTGATTCACAAAAATAAACCAAGAAACCACTCAAAAGAAACTGTAAATTGTTGGATCCTTATCCTCTGAACCAAAGCAAACAGCAGTTTGACAGATGCTGTTTTAGGCTACCAAGTGCTTGGAAGAAGAATCGAGTGATAAAGAATGCAAAATAATGCAACCAAGACAATGTCTGAATAAAGTTAAAAAAATGGGCTGTGAGCAATTTCAACAAGTAGCAGAACCACGAACTGCTTTTAGAACCTGTTGGCCAGATCCTATTCGAACAGGCTGTTCAAACTCCTATACCACCAGTTGATGGACAGTCCTTTCATCCACGATTTACAATTGCTGCTTTCTAGCAAGATCCCAATCGTAATTGATATGGCAGTTCAAAAACAAATTCCACAAAAACAAAAACAGACTGATACCAGTTCTTATTCAAGATAGATTGAACACTGGTAGTGTAAATCACAACATGCACAAAATACAAACCAATTCCTGCAATCACTATGTGAACTTTCTTCCAACTTTATGTAGTACAGGACAAAGAATATATCATATGGGTTTATGCTTCAACAAGTCAAATTTCTTGGTTTTTGACTAAAAATGATTCGAGATATAGAAGTGAAAATGGGTCTGATTGCACCCAAATCAAAAACTCAAGTCATCAAAATCACAGGAGGATCTGTGCATTTCATATCTTAGTGAATTGAAATTGACCTCGATTATCAGTCACAGAACGCACAAACAGAGGTATTTGAAGACAAAATTGAATGAACTGTGCGATGAAGATGATGATCGAACTACAGGAAGAGTCTGTGCGATAAACCACAAATAACAATTTACCTGCAGAAAACACTTCTTACACCATGCAACAAATCCAGCCAAAATCAGCTTCAGTCACTAAATTGAACTCAAACAGATTTTGTAGTGTAAGTTTCAAATCAAACAATTTCAAATCAGCTTCATAGATATGCAAAACAGTGAACGATTAATAATCCAGACAAGATGGATTGAACGATTTAATAAATCGGATAACTCGATGCACAAAAAGCTAAGTCCTAAATCGCTCAACTATGCTCAAAGCTAAACCTAAATCGCTCATGTATCCGCGCAAGCCTAAGTCTTAATCCGCTCAAGATGTGATTGAAATGTGACCGAATACGATCAAGTCCGCTCATTGCTATGATCTAAATCTCTCAACCAGATTGTTTAATTGCTCAAATAATGACCGTATACGGTCAATCTAAAAGTTACCTTATGTCCGAACACGATCAACTTGAGGTACCTGTGACCGAATTCGATGAACCTTGAAGTCTAGCTCGATCAATACCTCTGCGATTTAAACCCTTGTTCGCTCAAGATGTATGCGATTTACCTTCGTCGTTCACATCATACGCGATTTACAGCCTTGGTCGATCAAACCTTGCCCGATTTCTAATCTGACTGGGTTGTGCGATTTACAATCAAAAACAGTAAAACAAAGAAAAAATATAAAAAAATGGATCAAAACACTAATTAAAAAAAATAAGAACACGAAAAAAAATTTAAAACCACTAAACCCAATTAAATCTTGGAATATAATGATCAAATCACAAAAATTTGTGAATAACAAAGATTCACAATACAATTCCGAGCATTTTGATCACGATTTAAACACAAAAATACAAGATTTAAAAAAAAAATCGGATCAAACTTAAAGAAAAAACAAGAACACGAAGAAGTATGAACACTCTTTGCTGTCCCACGAACCGATGGCAGCTACCCCAGAGCACTTAGAGCCGTCCCCTGACACCAACGAGGGAACACAGGAGTCGTCTTCATCGGATGATGAAGATGATGATGATGACACTCCTCGTGCGTCCCCTGGCCCTTCACATACAATTCCTATCCCCTCTTCCCAAAGGACAACCTCCACCACTACCCCTGGCGATCAAGGCCAAAGGGGTATTAAACAAGGACGACCCAGTCCGATCCCTATCCTTGCCAGCCATCCAGAGGCCACTCTTGGGGCCTCTGGAGATGATATAGCTGAGGAACCTCACCATCCATCGCCCCTCTCCCAACAGAGAGGCAATGAAGAACTAAGAGCCACTTCAGCTCATGGCTCGATACCAACCTTCACACACCCAGAAGCATATGTTGCTTCTGGCATTGCAATTCCCCAAGATCATTCAGAGCGATCTCTAGTTCATGCACATCCCCTTTGATACTTGATCTAGCGAAGGGGAAACACATCTACTTCTCTTCCTCGGCCTCTGAAGCTGAAGAAGAAGGAGAACATGTCGCAACATCAAGAGATAGCTCCTCACTAGAGGGTTATCGAGGACTTGGTGGAAGTCCTTCAATGCCAACATTCTCACAAGGCATTGAGGGCGCCTCTAGAGCTGAGGCTCAACCGGCAGCATCCGTTGCTGCAGGGGTTACCCCTGTTGCTGATCTAGTCACAAAGACTGAGTTCCAAGCCTTTGTAGACTCGATTCAGCAGTCCTTGGAAGACTTAAAACTTATCATCCAAGGGATTGTCGACAACCCCCCATCTATCGCCAACCCCCATTTGACAGTCCCTTGCAACCCTCGAAACCGAAACCAGAGACAACACAACCCGCCTCCAAATGCTACAACAAACCGTCACCCAACACTATAACACCTCATCCACCTTTGCCACCCAAAGAAACCAACTTATGATGAACTCCATCGCCACCCTCAAGGCCCAGGCAACTGCGACCGATGAGACCTAAGCCTCCATCACTGCCCAAATTAACACCATCACCCAAACCCTTAATACCCTCCCAGCCACCATAATCTCCCAAATCCCTCAACCTACCCCACCCCCAACTTCATCAATCGATGAAACCTTAGCCACCCTCTCTAACCAAATGGCCACCATCCAAACCAGCCTCACCCAACTCCCAGCCACTATAATAGCCCAAATACCCCAACCACCCCCACCTCCACCACCCACCAAAGTACCATCCTTCAATGATGCCCTCTCTTCCTTCACTGCAGAGTTGAAGGACATCATCGCTAACCTTCCTATTCCTCCATCTATATCTACCTCAACTGTTGTTCCCCCACCCACTTCATCATCAAGCACAGAGTTTGCTACCAGAGCCGATCTCACGGCTTTGTCAAAGGCTCTTATCTCATCGTTCAATGAGATAGGTGCAAAGTTTGCGGCAAGGTCGGTTGAGCCAACAAATGCGTTGAAAAAGAGTCTACTCCAACAGCAGGACTGAATAAACTCTCTTCTTTGCACGCTAGAACAATGTCACAATAGGGAGCGCATATACAACTATTGGGAGCGCAAGAGGCTGAATAAAAAGTGAAACAGAGCCTCATGCTCATCTAGCCACCCTCAAAAGAGGCCTAGGCATAAGGATCCAGACCAGGATGATCATGGTCTTGGTCCTCATGAGGGGGAGAACCCGACTACCACTCCTCAACCAATGGAGTCCGTTGCACCACCACCCTCACCACAAACACAAAACCAACCACCTCCATCAACCCAAGGAACCCAAGCAAGGGAACCAGAGGCTCAACCCTCTGAAGATGTACACAATGTAGATGTTCCCTTCGCCACCTCCCAAGAACCTATAGAGTTGAGCTCATCAACCGATGAAGAATCATCCACACCACAAACACAAACCAACCTACCCTTCATCCCATCACCAACTCCAAACCTACCCTTAACCCTCTCACCAACACCATGCACCATAGAACCTTTCACCTCTATACCCATACAACCATAACCCATAATCATCCAACCCTCATCACCACAACAACCTCCAACCCAAACACAACCTTGTGAACCAGAAACCACCAAAACAAAAACCCATGAACTAGAAACCACCCACCATGAACCCAATGAACCAGAACTACCACAAACCAAAACAACACAAACCATTTCATCACCAACCCACTCTCAACCCTTAGTCTCAAACACAACCCACGATCCAACCAACCCAGGTGCAAGTGGATGTTCCCTCTTCATCGAGGCACCCTCCTCAAGGGGTCGTCGATGAAATCATCGCCAACATGGAGATGCTAAGGAGACGTCCAGAGGTGCCGCCAAGGGAGCCAATCATGATGGAAAACATCCATCAATATCTATATCATGATCGTGATGAAGATTTGACTCTCAATCCTCCAATACTTTTACCAGAATTCATGAACCTCCTACGCCATAGGTTTGTTAGACAGACTACCTAACCACCACAGACAGTCTTTTCAAATGGTCGAATAAGGCTGGTCATGGACATAAAGATGAGGACCTTCGCCAATAGATCCATCAAGTACATCGAGTACACAGTGGAGCGAGCCCATGGTCAAGTCAGCATTTTCAATGATAATGACTTGATCAATCTCAATCCCAATAACTTGATTAAGCTTTATGCATATACGACTCAACGACAGGATCAGGGCATACAATTTGGGATGGTGAATAGAGCGATCAAACAGACTTTGGAGACCTCGATGAAGCATAGAGCCAAGAGCAATTTTGAAATTGCTCTTCAGCTTGGCATCGATAGACTATCCTGCACTCCTCCAAATGAAGACTTCCCTGGCCTGTAGGGGAAGAGGTCTGCCTCTGTACTTACTCAACTAGAACTAGGTCTGGTATTCAAAAATGAGTTCGGAGCCAAAAAGTTTTTCAGACTAACTAAAGCCTTCAACTACTCAAGTGAAACACTTGGATGTTTTCAAAAAGTCATCAGAGACAGGTTAGGCAGACCTCATGTGCCGATGGAAGAGGGACAAGGACTAATTCATGAGATCTCAACAGTCATCCAATACAGGAAACTGTTAATGTGCTATTGGGAAATATCACAAGGGAGACCATGAATGTAGTTTTAGTTATGTTTTGTATTGTAATATCTTTCATTTCATCGTTGTAAGAATTCAACATTTTGTTCGAATGAAAATTTGGCAAAAGATGCTTTTCTTTATAATAGCCTTTGTTCTTTGTTTATACTTTAAATGTTCCTAGAACAGTTCATGTTTGTTCCTTCATTACTTAGGGGGAGATTGTTAGACCCATAAGTCTTATACATGGATGTAATGAAGACAAACAAGTGATGAAGAACCAGAAGGCCAATGGAAGACTTCCAGGCAAATTGACTAAGTCTGAAGAACAACTAGAGGGTCGATGAACTGACCAGAGATGTAATGAAGAGTGAATCTTCATAACCCCACTGGGTATGAACACTTGGAATTTTCCTCACTAAGTTCAACCAGAGGCAAGCGATGAAGATATGATGATAAGGTTGAACTCATGCCCCATGGAAGACAGTTGGAGATGACCAATCAACAGCTAGATTCTACAAAGTTTATCTTGTATTGATGTTTATCCATGTTTACATAAGCTTTATCTGTTCGTAGAAGATTAGCTAAATAGTCTCACTTGATAGTTATCTTCATAGTTAGATTACTAGTATAAATAGGTGGTTAGGCCTATTGTAATCTTTGACTCTTCTATGTTTTTCATATCATTGAACTAAAGTGAAATCTTTGACACTCAAGTATATTTTTAGAACGTTTATTAATTGTTTTTGAGTGTTCATTATTTATTCATCAAAAACTATAATTTGGTTATTCTTAACTTAATTATTAGTGTTATTGAGAGATCTGGGATCAAAAAATATCCCTTTGGACCTGGTCCCCAAGGATAGTAGATGTGGTTGCCTGGGGTTGTGGTTGGGGAGATGGAACAAAAGTGGGCATAGGGCCGGGGGAGGTAGGAGGATTGCCATCATCATCAGATTCATCATCCGATGAAGTCCTTGCACCTTGTGATCCCTCACTTGTGTCTTGGGAGGGCTCTATATGATCTGGGGTAGCTGGTTGCGGTTGTTGGAATAATATAGAGCTTTCATATGACCTACGGGTAGCAGAGGTATCTGGAATGACACTAAGCATGGCCCTTGACAAAGGCCTCTCCGTGGGGTAAACATCTTTGGAGATGGTGGGGCGAAGACCATTTATAACATATTGAGGGGTGAGTGGTGCATCACCTGGCAATATGTGCACTTTCGTCGCGTCCTTGATGAAGAGGGCAAGGAAGCAAGAAAATAGCATCAATGCGGCCATGAGTTTGTTCTTCTTCACCATGGCGGTGTGGATCTCGTTGTAGATCAAGAGAGCATAGTCCAGAGGCAAGTTGAAGAAAAGACCATACATGATGGTCATAATGTTGATGTTGCCCTAGTCCATGCTCCCTAGTTTGCACGTGGGAGCTCTGTTAAGAACGCTAAAAAACACATTCCACATAGGTGGAAGGTATTGTCGCTTGAAGTCAGAGGCGTTTCTGAGCTTGTGGTAGTAGCCCAGCATCTGTATGATTCGTAGAATGTCATGGCTCGTCGGTGGATCCTCGTAACGAGCAATCTCGAGTTCCTGTCTGGTAGGAATGAAAAGGACGCTCGGGATCTTCGTGCAGGAAATCTTGATCGAGCAAACCATGTCATTAGGGACATCAATGTCTCCCATGATGCCACGGTTTTTCGGGTAGAAAGCACATGTCTACCAATATTGTTGAATGTACTTGACCGGCACCTCATTGTCGGAGGGAGTGAAAGCCGGTTGAAGGATATAGTTTTGGAAGAACTCTATTAAGATGGCAAACCAGTCCTCAAAAAGTTGAGGACATAGGTCAATAGCGTGATTGTTAGGCTTAATGGGAAGAAAAATGATCGCGCGATTGTCTGCGACAGTCGAGTGTATGTGGCTATCGTTGTTGTTGGATTCATGTGAGGCCGATGAAACCATGGTTGCATGATCGTAAATTGCAGGTTTGAGTTGCAGGTTTGTGTTCTTGAGAGAGTTTGTAGGCATAAAGGGTATTATGTTTGGGAAGAAGGGTTTATATAGTGAGAGGGAGGCGATAGGTTTGGAAAAATAATCATAAAATAATAAGAAAAGGTGATGATGGTGGTGATGTTTGGGTGAAAAGGTGAAAAGATTGGTGATCGTGAGCCGTAAAGACAGCTCACGATCATAATGGGGTAGGGACATGTGTCAACGTGGGGTTGAAGGAAGGGTAATATGGATGGTTTCTAGGGAACATGCTTTTTGTGGTGTCAGACGCGTGGAAGGATGACGTTTGGGGTATTAAGGGATAATTATTAAAAATTAATAATTATCCCAAAGGATAAGTATGATAACCAGATCTTGGTTATTATCCAAGGTATTTAATACATGATTATTTTATTAATTGATTGTGTGATAGAATGATAAACTAATATGTTTGATACATGCTGGTATGCGAATTTGTGCATTTATTTGGGTAAAGGTATATATATATTTATATGTATGTATATCAAGTTGATTTCAAGTGTCAAGTTTAAAAAGGTTGATTTCTAAAGTTTTGGATTCAAAAGCTTTATAAGGTGAGTGTTTCTAAATCTTTTGTATAAAGATTCTACTGGTTTTATTTGCATAATTCGTATTGTTCTTATTTAAAAAGAAACCATGATTATTTCGTTTAAGTGTTTATCCGGACAAAGAGTGACCGAATAAGCATTTAAACCGGACAAACCTTGAGTGGTTTGTTGTCCGGAGTTGGTAAACCGATTGAGTGTTGAGCGGTTTGTTGTCCGGAGTTGGTAAACCGGTTGAGTGTTGAGCGGTTTGTTGTC
>NW_020200660.1:23062-26106 GCF_001531365.2 Cynara cardunculus var. scolymus | reverse complement strand
TGTTGTCCGGAGTTGGTAAACCGGTTGAGTGTTGAGCGGTTTATAAATGGTAGTATTATTTATGATTTTAAACTAAGAAGTAGGAATACGACCATGTGGTGAGCGGTTTAGTTTTAAACCGGACGAGTCTTGAACGGACTGTTGTCCAGATTTGTTATCCGTTCAAAATGTGAATTTGTTCTAAGTGTAAACCGTTCAAAGGATATGTGGTGTGTTGACCGGATTASATGTCCGGACAATGTGGATTTTATTCCAAGTATATAACCCGGACAATTGTTAACCGGACTTGTTGACCGGATTTGTGGTGATGTTTTGTGTTTTTTAAAGAAATTATTATTTTATCATAAAAATGAAGTTTTGATATAAATGTTTTCAGATTGATAACAATTCCAATGACTGCKGTCTATTCGGAATTATTTTATAAATATTTTGATGAATTGATAAGGATGGCATATCAAGGAGAGATGTCCATTTGATATAAGGGTGTCATATCAAGGAGAGGTGTTCATTTGATATAAGGGTGACATATCAAGGAGAGGTGTCCATTTGATATATGGGTGGTATATCAAGGAGAGGTGTACATTTGATATAAGGGTGGCATTGTCTATGTGTGGTATTATATAATATTTTCTATTATATCCCTTAAGACTACTATGGTCTAAACCTTTATTTCTTTGTGATTTAAAGATTTAGGATCAAGGTTCTTATTGGAAATCATAGTTTGGATGTTATTGAGAAGGCAATGTCAAGTTTGGCCTGAATCTTTGTTTAAACCTCATTTGATAAAGAAAATGTTTAAAAAGGGTATTAAGTGGAACCCGATTGGTTCAAAGGTATGAAATTTGTRTAGCTACGTGGTTAGCTTGAAAGTAGAAAAGGATTTGGTATTACCTTCTTACGTATTCATATATTTGTTATATATGTGAATAAGTTGTTTTATAAAGGTTTTGGTGATCCTTCACCTTGCAATTACATGATTAGGGTAACTCACTAGACTCTTTAGTCTAACCCTCTTTTTTGTGATTCTAAAATGTGTATTGCAGGAAGTATAGGTGGTAAATGAAAGGAAAAGATTTAATGCTTTTCTTATATGCATTCGGCTGCAGAATTGATTTTGATGATTAGTTTTGTTGTTTAGTACAAGATTGTATTTTGAATTTTTGGACCTTGTATTTGGTCTTGATAGATTCTTGTAATAAGGGACCCGAATGTTAAATGAATATGTATTTCTTTGATATGAAATATGTGTTACATGCAATGTGTGGGTTGGGCGTTACAGAATGGTATCAGAGCCTGAGTTTAAAAGATTTAGGTATTTTAACAGCATGATACCTAGACTTAAACTGTTTTATTGCATGTTAAGGGTCCCGGACATATTTAGCACCATTGGAAATAATATGATAACTTGAAAGAATTGTGTGTAAGGTAAATTTTAATTACATCTGGCCCATGTAATTATAAATTTACAGGTACATATCTGAACTTGAATACTTTATTATATTCGGGAATGTGAATACGTGAATATTAATATTAAATTCTACAGATGTCTAACCGAACTAGAAGATCTGAAAGAATAGTTCGCCCAGAATCCGAAGAAAGGGAAGAATCTTTGGTTAATCTTCCAACTAGTACGGTCGGAAATAGAGATCAAGGAAGACCAAGAGGACGAGGAAGAGGAAGAAGTCAGTCTCAGGGAAGGAGTCGGGCTGAAATACATTATGAGCAGGAAGAATCACACTCTGGGAATGTTCAGGAAGGAACTGTACCACACCCAGAATATATAACCCGAGATGTGTTAGTAGAGGAAATAGGGAAATTACGAGAAACTCTGATATCTATTATGGGGATACCAACTAGGGTGGAAACAGAAAAAGTAGAAGTTTATCCATCTACTTCAATTACTCATAATAAAGAAGGAGATATTAAGACATTCTTAGCGTGTAAACCACCAACTTTTTTTTGGGGAAAGAGATCCAGTGAAGGCAATGTGCTGGATCAAGGAGATGGAATCTTTATTCAACACCATTCGGTGCCCAGAAACAGATAAAGTACGATTTGCTGTTTCAGTATTGAAGTCAAATGCTTTATTCTGGTGGGAAGTGGAATCRTCTACCAGAACGGATGTTTTACAGACTATGTCATGGATAGAATTCGTGGATCGATTCAAGAATCAGTTCTGTCCTAAAACGGCTGTGAGACAAATGGAGGAAGATTTCCTGAAGCTAGAACAAGGAAATAAAATAGTACGGGAGTATACTGAAAAATTTATTGAATACTCTCGTTTTGCCGAACAATATGTTTCAACTGAATCAAGGAAGATAGAAAGGTTTATTTGGGGTCTGAAGCACTCAATAGGGGAATTCGTTATTGCAATGAACCCCAATACCTTTCCACTGACAATAGAGGCAGCTGAAGTGACTGAAAGAAACAAGAATAGACAGTCAAAAGGAAAGGTTGTTGAGAAACGAAAATGGGAAGGACCTTCATCCTTTCGAGGACCCAAGACTGTGAGATATGACAACCAATCTGAACAAAAGAGCAGTGCGAAAGTTCATCAGGGTAATGATAAGATGGATCCAAGGAAATGTTACAAGTGTGGTGAAGCAGGCCATCTGTCCAGAAATTGCCCAACCAACAAAAGGTGTTTTAATTGCAACTCTTCGGATCACATTCGACCGAATTATCCCTTGCTAAGAAATCCGCAGTTAACAATGGGAAGTAATGCATCGGGTAATCAGGGAAGAACTACTAGGAACCAAGGAGGACAAGGAGGGGCGAGGGGACGATCCTTCCAAATGACTAAGAATGAGGCAGAAGCATCGCCAGATGTAGTAACAGGTACTTTTCTCATGAATTCAATACGTGCTAAAGTGTTATTTGACTCTGGTGCAAACTTTTCATTTGTATCACCATTGTTTGCCCAAACTGCATGTCTGAATTCTGTGCTGCTTGATGATAAATTAGGAGTTGATACTGCTAATAATCAGGAAACTGTTACTAGTGTGTTCAATGACTGTCTTATTGTCATTGAAAACTTTGAACTC
>NW_020200660.1:0-22942 GCF_001531365.2 Cynara cardunculus var. scolymus | reverse complement strand
CGTCAGAATCATCGCATTAGTATTCTGTCAGTAATGAAAGCCCGAAAGAGTATTCGAAAGAAGTGCCAAGGATGCTTGGCATATGTAATTGATTTAAAGAAAGAGAAAAGAAAAGAAGAATTGATCTTGATAGTTAGTGAATATCCAGAAGTTTTTCCGAAAGACTTATCTGGGTTACCACCAGATAGAGTTATTGAATTCCGAATCGTTCTTATACCAGGGGCAGCACCTGTAGCTAAAGCTCCATATCGTTTAGCTCCGTCCGAACTGAAGGAATTGGCAACACAGTTGAAAGATTTAACCGATAAAGGATTTATAAGGCCTAGCACTTCGCCTTGGGGTGCTCCGGTCTTGTTTATCAAAAAGAAGGATGGATCTATGCGAATGTGCATAGATTACCGTGAGTTGAATAAGTTGACAATCAAAAACAAATATCCTTTACCAAGGATTGATGACTTGTTTGAACAACTAGTGGGGGTAAGTTATTTTTCTAAAATCGATTTGAGGTCAGGATATCATCAACTTAAAGTCAAAGAAGAAGATGTTGCGATAACAGCATTAAGGACAAGGTACGAGCATTATGAATTCCTAGTTATGCCTTTCGGCTTAACTAATGCGCCCGCAGCTTTTATGGACTTGATGAATAGGGTATGTAAGGAATACCTTGATAAATTCGTTATTGTATTTATCGATGATATTCTTATATACTCTAAGACTGCAGAAGAGCATGCAAGACATCTTCGTCTGATACTGGAATTGTTGAAAAGAGAAAAATTATATGCAAAATTGTCCAAGTGCGAGTTCTGGTTAAGAGAAGTTCAATTTCTGGGTTACGTTATTTCAGAAGCAAGAGTAAAAGTTGATCCCATGAAAATAGAAGCTATTGCAAAATGGGAAGCTCCTAAGACTCCATCTGAAGTTTGTAGCTTTCTGGGATTGGCCGGTTATTACCGAAATTTCATTCAGAATTTTTATAAGATAGTTGTGCCATTGACTAAACTGACCTGGAAGAATGTTAAATTCCAGTGGGAAAGAGAACAGCAAGAAGCCTTTCAACTTTTAAAAGATCATCTTTGTAACGCACCAATATTAAATCTGCCAGATGGATCTGAAGATTTTGTAGTATACAGTAATGCTTCGAAGTTAGTGTTGGGATGTGTTTTAATGCAAAAAGGAAAAGTAATCTCTTATGCATCAAGACAACTGAAAGAACATGAAAAATAGTATCCAACTCATGACATGGAGTTAGCTGCAGTGGTTTTTGCATTGAAAATCTGGAGACATTATCTTCTGGGAACAAAATGTCAGATTTACACTGACCATAAAAGTTTACAACATTTGTTCAACTAGAAATATTTAAATATGCGACAACGCCGATGGATCGAATTAGTCAATGATTATGATTGTGAAATTCTCTATCATCCAGGAAAGGCTAATATGGTGGCTGATGCTTTGAGCAAGAAGGAAAGGAGTGGAACCATCAAGACTGTAGCTATGAGAATGAATTTGATTCCTGATATTCGTAAAGAAATTCAGAAATGTCAACAAGAAGCTGTGAAAGAAGAACTCGTAAAGACAGAAAAGTTGGGTAAGATGATCTAAACCTTGGAACAGAATGATGAAGGACTTATGTGCTTTCAAGGGCGAATTTGGGTACCACATTTTGGAGATATCCGAAGTAGGAATTGAACGAAAGTCATAAATCCCGATACTCTATCCATCCAGGTAACAATAAGATGTATCGAGACTTAAAACCTTTTTATTGGTGGCCAGGATTGAAAATAAATATAGCACGGTATGTGGAACAGTGTCTAACATGTTTACAGGTCAAGATTGAACACCAGAGACCTTATGGAAGCCTCCAATCTTTGGAAATACCTGTATGGAAATGGGATCACATTACCATGGATTTCGTTATGAAATTACCACAAACACCAAAAGGATATGACGCGATTTGGGTAATTGTGGATCGTTTATCTAAATCTGCACATTTTCTAACGATAAGAGAGAAATACTCGTTAGAAAAGCTAGCGCAGATTTACATTAAAGAAATTGTTACTAGACACGGTGTTCCCTTGTCTATTATCTCTGATAGAGATAGTCGGTTTACTTCAAAATTCTGGGAAGGATTGCAAAAAGATCTAGGGTCTGAAATTCGACTAAGTACAACTTATCATCCACAGACTGATGGACAGAGTGAAAGGACTATTCAAACTCTTGAAGATATGTTGAGAAGTTGTATTATTGACTTCGAAGGATCATGGGAAGATCACTTACCATTAATAGAGTTTGCATATAACAACAGTTATCATTCCAGTATTCAAGCGGCACCATATGAAGTATTGTATGGACGTAAATGTCGAACACCGTTGTGCTGGAATAAAGTGGGTGAAAAACAGCTAACGGGTCCTGAAATTGTTTAAGAAACTTCTGAAAAGATTGAACAGATCCGCAAAAGAATCAAAACAGCACAAGATCGCCAGAAAAGTTATGCAGACAATCGTCGAAAATCCATTGAATTTGATGTAKGCGATTTTGTAATGTTAAAAGTTTCGCCATGGAAGGGTGTTATCAGATTCGGGAAGAAAGGAAAGCTCAGTCCAAGATATGTTGGGCCATTCAGAATATGTAAGCGAATTGGGCCAGTAGCATATCAGTTAGAGCTACCAGAAGACCTGAGTCAAATTCACAACACTTTTCATGTGTCTAATTTGCGGAAATGTTTGGCTGATCCGAATCTAGCTATACCTTTGCCATAAATTCAATTAGACAACAAATTGAATTTTGTGGAAACACCAGAAGTCATAATTGACAAGAAGACCAGAGTGTTGACAAACAAAGAAATAAGTCTGATTAAAGTATAGTGGAAGTTTCACAAAGGACCGAAGGCGACATGGGAATTGGAGTCAAAGATGAGATCAGAATACCCGTGGCTTTTTGATTAAAGGAATTCCGGGACGGAATTCTCTTGAGGGGTGGATAATGTGATAACCAGATCCTGGTTATTACCCAAGGTATTTAATACATGATTATTTTATTAATTGATTGTGTGATAGCATGATAAACTAATATGTTTGATACATGCTGGTATGCGAATTTGTGCATTTATTTGGGTAAATGTATATATATATATATATATATATTTATATGTATGTATATTTATGTATGCATAAATATAGAAGTATATATATATATATATATATATTTTTATGCATGCAAGATTATGCATGGAGTATGTATACATCTGTGTATGCATGAATGCATGTGGGTAGCATAGGGGGTATGGAAGGCGGTTAGCCGACCTTCCATATTTGGATGGTATAAAAGGGGGGCTTCACCTCCTCATTCATTTTCCTGCTATTTTGAGAAAGTTGAGTGCTCTAAAGTTAGTGTTGTCCGGTTTGCTAAAAGGGAGGTGATTTCAAGTTGATTTCAAGTGTCAAGTTTCAAAAGGGTTGATTTCTAAAGTTTTGGATTCAAAAGCTTTATAAGGTGAGTGGTTTCTAAATCTTTTGTATAAAGATTCTACTGTTTTATTTGCATAATTCGTATTGTTCTTATTTAGAAAGAAACCATGATTATTTCGTTTAAGTGTTTATCCGGACAAAGAGTGACCGGATAAGCATTTAAACCGGACAAGCCTTGAGCGGTTTGTTGTCCGGAGTTGGTAAACCGGTTGAGTGTTGAGCGGTTTGTTGTCCGGAGTTGGTAAACCGGTTGAGTGTTGAGCGGTTTGTTGTCCAGAGTTGGTAAACCGGTTGAGTGTTGAGCGGTTTATAAATGGTAGTATTATTTATGATTTTAAACTGGGAAGTAGGAATAAGACAATCTGGTGAGCGGTTTAGTCTTAAACCGGACGAGTCTTGAATGGACTGTTGTCCGGATTTGTTACCCGTTCAAAATGTGAATTTGTTCTAAGTGTAAACCGTTCAAAGGATATGTGGTGTGTTAACCGGATTAGATGTCCGGACAATGTGGATTTTATTCCAAGTATATAACCCGGACAATTGTTAACCGGACTTGTTGACCGGATTTGTGATGATGTTTTCTGTTTTTAAAAGAAATTATTATTTTATCATAAAAATGAAGTTTTGATATAAATGTTTTCAGACTGATAGCAATTCCTATGACTGCGGTCTATTCGGAATTATTTTATAAATGTTTTGGTGGCATATCAAGGAGAGGTGTCCATTTGATATAAGGGTGGCATATCAAGGAGAGGTGTTCATTTGATATAAGGGTGGCATATTAAGGAGAGGTATCCATTTGATATATGGGTGGCATATCAAGGAGAGGTGTACATTTGATATAAGGGTGGCATTGTCTATGTGTGGTATTATATAACATTTTCTATTATATCCCTTAAGACTACCGTGGTCTGGAATCTTTATTTCTTTGTGATTTATAGATTTAGGATCAAGGTTCTTATTGGAAATCATAGTCTGGATGTTATTGAGAAGGAAATGTCAGGTTTGGCCTGAATCTTTGTTTAAACCTCATTTGATAAAGAAAATGTTTAAAAAGGGTATTAAGTGGAACCCGATTGGTTCAAAGGTATGAAATTTGTATAGCTACGTGGTAGCTTGAAAGTAGAAAAGGATTTGGTATTACCTTCTTACGTATTCATATATTTGTTATATATGTGAATAAGTTGTTTTATAAAGGTTTTGGTGATCCTTCACCCTACAATTACATGATTAGGGTAACTCACTAGACTCTTTAGTCTAACCCTCGTTTTTGTGTTTTTAAAATGTGTATTGCAGGAAGTATAGAAGGTAAAGGAAAGGAAAAGATTTAATGCTTTTCTTATATGCATTCGGCTGCAGAATTGCTTTTGATGATTAGTTTTGTTGTTTAGTACAAGATTGTATTTTGAATTTTTGGATCTTGTATTTGGTCATGATAGATTCTTGTACTAAGGGACCCAGATGTTAAATGAATATATATTTCTTTGATATGAAATATGTGTTACATGCAATGTGTGGGTTGGGGCGTTACAATAACTCTCTAGAAAATAATCCCCAAAAAAATATTTATTTTAAAATTCCATCTAATCAGAAGATAAATACTAATTACGAAGGTTTGGTCTTCTAAATCCCATGTTATATAGTTTTTAGACACAAAAGCTGCAATTTTGTATAACCTTAAAGAGGTTTTCAATTAAAGATGGGTTTTTGGGAGAAAATGATTTTGTCTTGGAACAAGAGGGGTTCTAGTTGGTCATGACAAAGGATGGGGAACCAAAGGGTCTTTGGTTGGGTGTGATGAACATAGAGGCTCTGGATAGATGAACCAGAGACTCTGGGTCATCATATTAAATTTATGGAATAAAAATTAACCCTTTAAGAGGAACCATAGAGTCTCTGGTTGAATGAAGGGGACAAATTACTCCATAATATAGCATTTTTGGGATCTAGAGGCTCGGAATGTTAGGTTTTGATGAGACAGAGGCTCTGGATAGATGAACGAGAGGCTCTGGGTCATCAAATTAAACCATTGTAATAAAAATATACCTTTTAAGAGGAACCAGAGGGTCTCTGGTTGAATGCAAGGGATAAATTACTCCATAATATAGCATTTTTGGGATCCAGTGGCTCTGTACAGAGGAACCAGAGGCTCTGGTTGTGAAAATGCAAATATAAAGGACCAAGGTATGGAACCAAAGGGTCTCTAGTTGGCTTGAGATGCACAACCAGAGGGATGATAGGTTCATTTTGGATTCTTAAGGGTTGATGGTATATGCATGACTCCCCCTCAAATGATGCAAGGGGATGTGGAATGAGTAAAAACATCCCCTAGAACCAATAGGGGAGAAAAATAGGGTGACCAGAAGCTACGGTCTATACAACCAAAGGCTCTGGTTGTGAAGGATGGTGTAAAAAAATAATGATGAGGATGGAAATGCTATGGGACCAGAGGGTCTTTGGTTGCAAAGACTTAGAATCCAGACGCTCTGGTCTTTAGAACCAGAAGCTTTGGTTGCATGAATGATATAAAATGTAAGGGGCTCTGGTCCCAAGGACATGGAATCCAGAAGCTCTGGTTTTTGGAACCAGAAGCTCTGGTTGCATGAAGAATGCAAAAACTAAGGAAAATGCATGACATAAAAAACAAAGGGAGACCAAGTTGGACCAGAGGGGCTCTAGTCTAAAAGTCTTGAAATTCAAAGGCTCTGGTTGTGAAATGGAGTACATAGTGAAAAACACCAAGTACCTTCTTTGGACCAGAGGGGCTCTGGTTCCAAAGAGTGAAATTTTAGCCAAATATATACAAGTCCTTCCAATGATCTAGAGGCTCTAGTCTTAAGAACCAGAGGTTTTGGATTAGGGTACTTAGTTATGAGGGCCATTCGAATATATCACTTTTGGCATAACCTTGAGATATTGAGAACCTCTGGTATGAAAGGATGATTTGCCTTAAGTGGTGTGATTCAGCATACCCATCTTGCTGACAAGAAACAAGAATATTTTCTCATCTAGTGTTTTTGTAAAAAGGTCAGCAAGTTGAATCTCTGTAGGAAGAAAATAAATCTCTATTGTCCCCTTTTCTACATGATCTTTAAGAAAATGATACCTGACATCAATGTGCTTGGTCTTGGAGTGCTGCATAGGATTTGCAGAGATGGCTATGGCACTTTTGGAGTCACAGAGGATAGGGATCTTTTCATATTGAAACCCGTAATCCTTCAGCTCGGTTTTCATCCAGACACTAGTGAACAACAACTAGCAGAAGCAACATATTATATTTCTGTTGTAGAAGTTGAAACACAGTTCTGTTTTCTGGATGTCCAACTCACCAGCTTGTCCCCCAAAAGTTGGCAGCTTCCAGACGTACTCTTTCTATCAAGCTTACAACCTGCATGATCTGCATCTGTATAGGCTATTAGATCAAAGACAAAGTTCTTTAGATACCAGAGTCCCAATGAAGGGGTACCCTTAAGGTATCTAAACATCCTCTTAACGGCAGAGCGAAGAGATTCTTTAGGATTAGTTTGATATCTTGCACAAAGACAAGTAGCAAACATAATATCTGGCCTACTAGCTGTGAGATATATGAGTGATCCAATCATGCATCTGTAGGTTGTTACATCTATAGCTTTGCCTGATGGATCAGAAAACAACTTAGCTCTTGTAGCCATTGAAGTTTTCATCGATGATGAATTTGAAGGGTTATATTTCTTTAGAAGGCAATCACATATTTGAACTGATAGATGAAAATTCATTCTAAATTTTGTTTTATTTGATGACCAAGGAAGAAACATAGTTCTCCCATCATACTCATTTCAAATTTACTTTTCATCAGTTTTGAGAATTTTTCACAAAATTTTGGAGTTAGTAGAACCAAATATGATGTCGTCCATGTATATTTGGACATATATCACCTTTGTGCTTTTTAAGAAAGGGAGTTGTGTCGATGGTACCTTTTTCGAATCCAATGGCTATGAGAAAGGTAGAGAGTGTTTCATACCAGGCCCTGGGTGCTTGCTTGAGCCCATGAAGAGCTTTGTTCAGAAAGTATACATAGTCTGGATGCTTAGGATTTTCGAACCCAATGGGTTGCTACACATAGACTTCCTCTTGGAGTTTGCCATTGAGGAAGGCAGACTTGACGTCCATCTGATAGACCTTGAAACCTTTGTGTGCTACATAGGCGACGAATATTCTGATAGTTTCAAGCCTAGCAACAGGGGTAAAGGTTTCATCATAGTCTATCCTTTCTTCTTGGTAGTAGCCCTTGGCAACAAGCTTGGCTGTGTTCCGGATAACAATGCCATCTTCGTCGTTCTTGTTTCTGAAGACCCATTTGGTCCCAATAGCCGTTTTCCCTTTGGGTACGGGCATGAGGGACTAAACTTTGTTTTGCTCAAACTGGAGTAGCTCGTCTTACATGGTGTCTATCCAATTTGGATCTTGTAGGGCTTCAAAAATTTTCTTCGGTTCGATCATGCTTAGAAAATTTGTGACGAGGCATTCATTGATAGTTGTGGATCTCGTCTTGACACCAGATGATGGATCACCAATGATCTGGTGATGAGGATGGTCTTTTCTCCACTTGGTGCAAGATTGAGGTTCTAGAGCAACAGGATGCAGTTCTTCATTGACTGATGGGACTGCTTGCTCCCCCGTAAAGAGATCATCTCCAGAGTGATGCTCTGGTTCTGAAGACATAGAGGAAGGAGATGGTGAAGTAACATGAGTTTCAGAAAGAGTTGTACCTTCACCATTGTTGATCTTATGTGTTTCATCGGCTCTGGAAGGTAGTTTTTCATTGGTCGCTTGTCCACAGACTGCTTCTTCTTCAAAGAGTTCATCAAATAATTAAGCCAATTCTAATTCATTGGGTTTGAATTGAGATGAATCAGAGGCTCCTTTTGTTAGCCAGAGTTCTAAACTGATGTGTCTGGAAGTCATCGGTGATGAATCATCGAATAACACATTGATGCTTTCTACGACGATTTTTGTCCTTCTGATGAATACTCTGTAGGCCTTGGTGGTTTGTGAATAACCTAGGAATATGTCTTCATCGGCCTTCTTGTCGAACTTGCCAAGATATTCCCTGTCATTGAGAACAAAGAATTTGCACCCAAAGACATGGAAATATTTGACATTTGGACGTCGTTTCCTGATGAGTTTATATGGGGCCTTTTAATGACTCTTGTTGATGATAGAGCGATTCTGGGTGAAGCAGGCAGTAGAGATTGCTTCAGCCCGGAAGAAAATGGGTAGTTGAGATGAAGCAAGCATGGTCCTTGCTGCTTCTACAAGGGTTCTGTTCCTTCGCTCAACAACTCCATTTTGTTGTGGAGTTCTGGCTGCTGAAAAGTTCTGAGAGATACCTTCACGAATGAGATATTCATCAATTTTGGTATTCTTGAATGCTTTTCCATTGTCGCTTCTAACTTTGATGAGTTTGCGTTGTAGAAGCACTTGGAGCCTTTTCATCACCGCGATGAGGAGGCCAGGAACGTCTGATTTCTTCTTGATGAATTCAACCCATGCATATCTTGAGAATTCATCAATGAGTACGAGGATGTACTTTTTCCTAGAAAGGCTTTGTGTAGAGATCGGCCCACAGAGGTCGATGTGAAGCATGTCCAAAGGTTTGGAGCATGAAGTTTTGGACTTGGTTTTGTGAGAAGCCCGTTTTAACTTCCTCATCTCACAGGCTGAGCATAGGTGATATTTTTCGAACTTGAGATCAGGAATCCCCTTGACCAACTTCTGTTTGGCTACCTTCTTCAAGACATCATTATTTAGATGAGAGAATTTTTGATGCCATAGCCAATTTTCTTCACTCCTATGGGAGACAAAGCAGAGAGTGTCTTGACCTACAGAAGAATGAAAATCCAGAAGATAGAGATTTCCTTCTCTTTTCGCCTTAATGATGGTTTGACCGGGCATTGTTTCGATGATACAGAAACCTTTGCAAAATCGTACTTCAAGACCTTTGTCGCAGAACTGACTTCTTCTTAATAACTTGTGTTTAAGCCTTCAGCATAAGCCACTTTTGCGATTGATATGTTCCCTTTGATGAGGGTGCCATATCCCTTGATAGTCCCCTTGCTATTGTCTCCAAAAGTTACAAAGCCTCCAGATTTTTCGATGATGAAGGACAACTAACTTCTATCACCAGTCATGTGCCTGAAGCAACCTGAGTCCATGTACCATGGTTGCACATGCTGGTCTCGCAAGACAAATTAAGGGGTTTCAGGTACCCATTTCATGATGGGTCCACGTTTGTTAGTCGGGGATTTGACATCCTCTTTTTCATTAGCCCTCTTGGATTTGGGYTGATTTCCTTTGCCCTTAGCCTTTGCAGGCTTGGGATTCTTTTTCATTTTTTCATGAGAAAAATGCAGCAATGATTTAACATGTGATTCCCCATGTTTTGTAAAAGAGTTAAACACGAAAGGTGGGAGTTTTTGGATAAGAGCGTGTAACTGATTTCTTTTAATTCGAAGAACTTGAAATAAAAGCAGAAGGTAAAGGTTCTGTCCTAGTTTTGGTTGTTTTTACAAACTTCCTATCTTGTGCAGACTTTTTATTCGTAGGGGCATGCATTGGTTTTATTTCTTTTCTGAGGAGAGGCTTCATCCCTTTAGCTAAAAGAGAAGAAAAATGCAGGTTAGAATTTTCTGAAGCAGGCCACTTCTATTTATGTTCAGAAGTGAACGTTATAAATTTAGATTAATTGGTCGGGCCTTGTGGTGTTCTTGGGCAGAAAAAAACCTTTTTCAGCTTTCCTTTTCCTTGGTCTGAAGAATTTTTTGCTTTTATGCATTAGTCTGGGAGATCAGATTTCCTTGAGATTTTCGAAACTTGCGGTTTCTTATCCACAATTACGTCTGGCGATTCACAATTTCATCTTCAGAATCAGAATCAAGAAAGTCTCTTGCAGATTTCTAAATATCAAAATTTTCGTGAACATTCTTGGGAGAGGGGTTCTGAGGTTGACGATTTAGAAGAGTCTTTTGGGAGTTCCATCGCTTCTGATTTCTCAGATAAATTTTCAAGGTTACTTGAATTATTCATCAATC
Source organism: Cynara cardunculus var. scolymus (assembly GCF_001531365.2). Taxonomy (NCBI): domain Eukaryota; kingdom Viridiplantae; phylum Streptophyta; class Magnoliopsida; order Asterales; family Asteraceae; genus Cynara; species Cynara cardunculus. Next base: position 12,405 of record NW_020200660.1, on the reverse strand, counting down.
CTTCAGATGATGGTTCCTTACTAAGAATTTCCGTCGGCAACACTTGCTGATGAACTTGTGGAGTTGATAACCAGAGACTCTGGTTTAACCATGGGGTTTCCATCAGTCACTGGTTGTGAGGCATCAACCTTTTCATCAGAATTCTTACTTTTGCTACACTCATAAACCACATTTTCAAAATCTTGCCTCGAGAAAATGGTTTTTCCATCGACTTTTACTATTTTGAAAGTAGCTTTGGGTTTTGGAGAAAAGTTGGGTTTTTGAACACACCCAAGTTTAAAAGTGGATTCAAGGATGGATTTCTTGTTCTCAATGAAGGAGTCAAGATCATTGAATCCGATTCCTTGTAAATCAGTTTGGCCATTTAATTTTTCGTAGACATTTTGGGCATACTTATATTTCTTCATCAAAAGTTCATTGGTTTGAAGCTTCTGATGAAGAATCTCCCTTTATTTTTGAAAAAAATCTTTAAGAGCTACTGAATTTAATCTTTCTGCCTCAGATTCTTTCAAGTCTTTCACCTTCTTCTCTAATCATTACAAATTCTCTTGTTCAAATCCATCAGTTTTTCTTCTTCTATTTTTTTAAGAGATGCAATGCGAGTTTTCTCTTTAACCAATTCAACTTTTTCTTCTGTAAGAAGATTGGTCACTCTATTCTAGAAACTTACTTATTTTTTCAGCTTTTAATCTTTCAGATTTTTCAAAGTTTAATTTCTTTTAATTTAAGAAAATCTTCTAAAAGTTTTATGACCTTTAACTCTAACTCAGATGGAGTAGAGTTGGTTTCGTCTTGGGAAGAATCATATACCTGGTCTTCGGAGTTAGAAGTGGACATTGCATTGGACTTTGCCATCAGACATATGAGTGCCTTGTCTTTTTCATCGGACAAAGAATCAGACACCCAATTTTCTTTCCCGACCATCAGGAATCTCTCTCTAGGATTGTACTTGCATTTGTTCTAGTAATAGTCTGCATCCTTGATCAGACGTCCTTTTCATTCTTTTGAAAAATGGCCTATCTTCCCGCATCTGTAGCAACGCAGACCATCTTTCCTTCCGTCCTCCTCCTTCTCTTCTGTCTTCTCTCCTTTCATCTCTTTGATGAAATCTCACCGTCTTCTATCCATAAGATGGCTGATATCTCTCCCTTCTAGAGTCTCTTCTGTTGTCCTTTTCATAGGGCTTCTTGACGAACTTTTTCTGGAATTTCTTGGTGATCAAGGCAAGAGATTTGGCAAACACCTTGAGATCATCATCAGAGTCTGACACCTCTTCCTCATATTATGATTCAACTATCAAGGCCTTCTTGCTCTTCTTCTTGTGTTCTTTGGAACAACTCTTTGTCATCTCCTTTTCCTCTAACACCAAGGCAAGAGGCCCTTCGATGGACACCTTCCCCTTCAAGATATCTTGCTCTTGGGCAACAAGTGTTCCATATACGTCATGAAGTGACCAACCGTCTAAGTCTTGATTTTCTTGTAGAGACATCGCCAGTTGCCTCATCTCATCACCGAGACTTTTGAGGAAAAGGACATTATTTTCCTCTTTCGTCCTTGCAATGTCATTTCTACGACATTGATTTATCAATGTGTTGAAATGATCATACGTCTTCTGTATCGGTTCATCAGGCAATGCTTTAAAGTTCATGTACTCATTCTAGCATTGCGCCCTTCTGTTTTTCTTCGTTTTAGCGCCTCCCTCCAGTTGGCTGGCCAATTCATCCCATATCTCCTTAGCTGTTGTACAAGCATTCAGAGAATGGAATATTTCATTGGAAATAGCCATGATTATCAGCCTCTTGGCCTTCCTGTCTGCCTCTACCCGCTCAATATCATCTTCATCCAATTGCTCTCGTCCTTTACCATGTAGTAAGCAGCAACTTCTGCGGTGGTACTTGCTCCAGGAACTCTTAAAACAAGAGTTTGAGGAACATATGGGCCTTCCATCATAGGCCTGAGGAGATTTCTGTCCATCCTTGCAGGGAAATTCACCATGTGTGTCCTCCATTGTGTATACTCTTCACGTTGAAGAGTTGGAGGCTTAGTGAGGGAACCAACACTGTAGGCAGAATTCCAGTTGGCCATTAAAGATATTTAGAAGAGAAGAAGAAAATTTTAAGAATGGGGAAAAATTCAGAGATTTTGAATACTCAAATTTAAATTGATCGTTTTGATTGTAAAATCAATCAACATGCTCTAATACCAATTGTTGATCCCAGATCTCTCAATATAACATGAAGATTTATGTTTGTGAAACCTAAATCTAATGTATAAGTGAAGAATAGTGATGAACAGCTTAAAGAATATTCAACAGAATATGAAGCTTCAATGAATTTCACTATAATAACTTTAACGAGAAGAAAAGTTATTATTTACAAGACATATGCTAGCTATTTATACTAGCAATCTATTCTAATAGATAACAATCTAAAGAAAAGATATCTATGAGATATTCTTGGGAGAAGATATCTATCTAGGATTTGGAAGTTATCTACAACTACATTGTGTAACCAATTCCAGCTGCCGATGAGTCATCTCCAGCTGTCTTCTAGATAGTATGTTCAACTAGGAGTCTTTACGTATCTTATTTGCTTGGATGTCTCTGATTGAACTCTTGTAGAATTTGCTAAGTGCTTATAACCAGAGGGGTGATGGAGATGCATTGTTCATTGCACCTATGGACCATTCATCGCATATCTGGTTCGTCTTGAACACTTAGGTCTTTCTCCAGTGTTTCTTCCATCGGTCCTTTGAACTTCCATACTTGTACTTTTTTCAATACTTTTACAATAAGAATTATAGGGTCTAATAGAAAGTAGTTGCGTCGTTGGTTAATACACCAAAGTCCTTGGTATATCCTTTTTCGTTTCCTCCATAGGTTACGAAGGGCCTCTTTCATCCTTGTAGTCAATGAACAGGGATTTGTCTTCAGTCATGTGTCTCGAGCATCCACTATGGAGATACCAAATACCTTTTACTTCCTGCAAACGAAAACTGATTAAGACTGCTTTGGTATCCCCTTTTTTCATTGGGTCCTACAAAGTTAGAGGTAACATGCTTTGAAGCTGAAGACTCAGAGTCAGCAGATGTCTTCACTGAGCCTAAAGAAGAGGCTATAGTGGGATTCACAGCAACAACCACTGAAGCTAAACACATAGAGTCAGTAGGTGTCTTCACTGATCTTGAAGAAGAGGATTCAATGGTTTTCTTTACTCTAGTCATTTTTACAACTTTAGTGGCAGATTTCACCTTGGTTGATTTCTCAATCTTGGTAACTTTCTTCACGTTAGCTGGAGGACCAGCTGTGGTAGCAGAGGGACACTTACTGTCAATATGTGTAGTTTCACCAGAATGTCTACACTTCCTATAGCTGAAACAGGCTTTAGGACCAGGAAGTATCAAAGGAACGAAAGAGGAACAAACTCCAAGTATTCCCTTATCATTTGTTCTAGGTGAAACAACTAAGGATTTAGAGTTCTGGTGTGAAACATTCACCTTAAGCTTTGACTTAAATTTATGAGTGGATTCAGATACCTTTTTCTTAGAAGAAGTAGAAGAAGAAGGTGCACAAGTTGAAGGAATATATCTTGATCTATATGACTTGTTGGCCTTCTTGGGAAGAGGTGCTATGACAATGGATTTACTTTTGTCTTTGCAACCTGAAATCGAAGGAGTTCCTTCAAGATGACTCTCAGTGAAAGAAGACTGAGAGGAATAAGTGTCAAGGATAGAGGAGACAAAGGTGCCAAACTTTAGCATGGACCTGTCAGTGACACATTCTTTCTGATCATCGAAGAATCCTAGACCAGTCCTAATCTTGGCGGGATCTGAGTGTTGATGATCTCAGAGGCCTTGACGGAGGATTTGCACCACCCTTCAATGGTAGCCTTCACAGCATTGAGTTCAACAATAGCTTTTTCACGCTCAGCTATAGCCTGTTCACACTCAATACTGATGGTTTGGTTTACAATGACCTGATCCTTGAAATATTCCTTGATCTTGGTCAACTCCTTGATCTTAGAATGACATATCCTTAACTAGTCTTGCATATCAAGATTAAGCATTTATGCTTTGGATTTTCCATTCAGGCCATTGTAAAAATCAACCGTCAACATATCTAACGCTGATAGGCTATCAGGGACAGAAGAAGAAGAAGAAGAAGAGGGTTCATTCATAGAACATAGCTGAGTAGATGTAGATGATGAGGGATCACAAGAGGATGATATCTCAGAAGGATCTTCCTTGACATCCATGGCCATAACAGAGAGGTAGGCCGTGTCTTCCTCATTAGAGGATGATTCATCAAAAGAATCAGCCCGGTTTTGTTCATCAGCGACAAGACCTTTGCCTTTACGCTAAGAACTCTTCATATTTTTGTACTTTTCTTTCAGCCTTCGATATTTCTCATCTTTAGGCTTGAAGGAAGATGGGGTTCTGGAAGATGGTGACATAGTTTTCTTCAATCTACATTCACTGGCAGGTGACCTTTAAGCTAACAATTATAGCAGATCGCTGAAGCCTTGTCAGTGTGATTTGACTTTGGCTTATCCGAGATGGTCAGCAAGGGAGATCTACGAAAATTACTTTTTCTAGAAAACCTTCTAAAAGATTTGGTTAGAAGGGCCAGTGACTCATCAAACTCTGCAAGATCAGAATCTGACAAGTCCTCAGAGTTAGTAGGGTCTAACTCTATTAAAGAAAAAAAGAAACAGAAGGATTGGAGGAAGATAGGAGATTAGCTGAAGAATCCTCAGAGATCAAAGCGAATAGAGAGCTTTTCATTTCTCTGGAATCTTTAATGAGATTTCTCTTCAGCTGACGGGACTACTCATGATTTAGTAGTATCCCATAAAGAGAACTAAGAGAGAAAGAGAGAGATAGAGAGAGGACATATCATTGGACATCTTGAGACACATAGAATAAGTATACCATGATTCTGGCAAGCATTGCAGAAACTTTGTCAAGGTACCAGAGTTGGAATACTCTCTTCCAACTCTCCTCAAGTCAATAATGAGACAATTAAAATGTTGATGTACTTCAGACAACGATTCATTCTTTCCACAGAGAAAGCTTTCATATTGTCTTGCTAAATTTATTTTCCTCGACTATTGTACTTGAGAAGTACCTTCATATTGAACACAAAGTGTGTCCAACATGATTTTCGAGGTTCTTAGTTTCATCATAAAATGATAAACCTCATCGGGAAGAGACATAGCTATTATAGACCTCGCACAAGTGTCTATAGCCACTTTCTTCTTATCTTCTTCACTTCATTGGTGAGGGAGCTTTGGAATCTGCCATTCAGGAATCGCGACAGTCGTAGCAGTTTCAGGAACCGCTGGAGATATAACATATGAAACATAGGGTCCATTTTCTATGTAGTGTGAAATTTGAAGATTCACACCTTCCAAGAAGAGAGACATTCGATTTTTCCAGAGACTAAAGTTGTCTCTAATTAATCGGGGGGGTTTGGTAAGAGAGCCATTGTCGTGAAAGTTTGTGCCGGTGTTTTGTAAAGCCATTTGAAAAGCATTAAATTATCTAAAGATAGAGAAGAGATAATAAAAAGTAGATAAATAACAAAACAAGACAAAAAGCAAGGTCTGCTCTGATACCACTTGTTGGTCCCAGCCCGATCTACAAGAGTTTAGAGGTGATCAGTATGTAGAAGGGAGGGGGGATGAATAAAAACATAGTAACTTTCACTTTTAAAAATATATATTGATAAAGAAGAATCAATACAGATTTTTACAGATTATTTGCGGACAAAGTAAAGAAAAACCTATCTAAAACAATCTAGAAATACACACAGATACACTTAGCAAATATAAGAGATTTGCCAAAACAGATAAGACAGAGGTGTGTTTTTCTTGGGTATATGTCTTAGAATTAGAGATAAATTCTAACTTGCTTGTATGGAAGCGTTGCGTGAGTGAAGAGAGCACTCAGCTATTTATGCTCATTACATTAAATGCAATTCAGAAAAGGCAGATAACGTGTCAAGCTTTTACAAGAAAGCTTGTCCTTTGCTACAGTGAATAGTTATATCGTCTATTCATAAGCAAACATCCTTTCATGGAGTTGGTGGGTACTAGAGTCGACTAATCGGTTCCGTGCAGTACGGTACTCTTTAGAGGGTATGGGTTTGTTCTTTGTGTGTGGAAGGACAAGACAAAAACAATCGTGCATGACAATCGTCATTTGATCACTTAATGGTGGAATGATGCTAGAGGTCTCTTCAACATTCACTGATGTTTGTGCAGTCTTCACACATATGTTGACCAGGTTGTAATCACTGAATACTGCTTCAGATCACGAGTACACTAGTCAATAATCTTCAGCTTCAGTCTTCGACATTTGCTGAAGGTTATTGGGGATGAGTTTTGTTTTCTTGAAGTATAGTTGTCGCTGTAGGATTACAATACATGTTTCAGTGATCACTGAATAGACTCAGTGATGATCGCTGGAACTGAATAGAATGAAATGTAATACTTCAATAGGTAAAAGGAATTATAATCAAATCAATGACAGAGATGATCAATCACATAGCCTTCACCGGATCTCTTTCTCCCGAAAATGTTGGGGGTTTACATGCTAAAAACATTTTTATGTCTCCCCGTTTCCTACTTGTTGCGGGAACTGGAGAATTTATCATAACTTGTTCAGCTTCCACTTTGGCTGGTAATTCCATATAGATACTAAGTTTTCCTCAACTTATCCGTTTTTCCAGTCAGAACATCCCAAGTAACATAGTATGGTTGAGATACCTGCTCTTGATTGATATTCCCGGAAATAGACTCTCCTTGATCCGGGTAAATTTTAGTCTGACTCGTTCTACCTCTAGCTTGACTTCTTTCTCGGCCTCTGCCTCTGGTTGTTCCCCTGCCTCGACTTTTAGAAACACTGCTCTGAGAATTTTTAAGAGAATCCTCTTTGTCTTCCGAAATGGGCGGGTGATCCTTTCAGATCTTCTTAATCGAATTGCCATCTATAGATATTTAATATTAAATGTCATGTATTCACATTGTCAAATAAAATAAGGTATCCGAGTACATATATGTACGTGTAAATTCATAATTACATTGGCCATTTGTAATTCGAATTTACCTTACATACTATCCACTTTAACCCATCATATTTATTCCCAGTGGTACTATCTACGTCCTAGACCTCTTAATATGCAAAGAATAGTTTAAGTCTAGGCATCATGCTTTGAATACCTAAATCTTTAAACTCAGGCGTTGATACCACCTCGGTAACACTCCCAAACTTCCACATTTGCATATAACATATACTTTATATAAAAGAAATACAATTAAGGTCCTACTAGTACAAGGATTCTACATACATAATTTACAACTAAAAAATTCCAAAATAATATCCCTACACTAACACATGTATAACAACTTGTATCTTTAAAATATATAAGTCAACAGGTTGGTCTTCAAACATCAAATAAGCATAATAGGAAAATAATCATATATTTCTCCTTCCCCTTAATATCCCGAGACCCTTATGTTTCAGCAATGCATATTTTATAAACACAAAAATTAGGGTTAGACTAGGCGTTAGATTTTCACATTTGAAACCCACAAATGCCACCCTTATATCCATATGTACACCTCTCCTTGATATACCACTCTTGTTTCCTCATCAAAACATAGTTTCATATCATAACAAACTTATGTGACACACGTCCTGAAGAAACATTTAAAACATAGTTTCATACCAAAATAGACTTATGTCACATGTCTAGAGAAACATTCAAAACATGGTTTAGTACCAGAACAAACATACGTCACACACCTCCTAGAGAAACAATTAAAACAAGGTTTCATACCAAAACAGACTTACGTCACACATGTCCTAGAGAAATCTAGTCCCATAGCAGAACAATATTACATCACACACGTTTTGAAGGAACATTTCTCAAATCAATATTTCTTTTAAAACAAATTTACATCACATACGTCTTGATAGAAAAAATCAGTATCTTTTCTCGGTTCACAATTCTCATTTAAAAGATACAAAATATCCTTTTCTCAAATAGTAAACAGTTTAAAAACTTTTTAAACAATATTTGTAAAATACCATCATTAAATGACACAAATTTTGGGCAAAATCCCCTTCATCGGCCAATATTATGGCTGACGAACCCTCCTCATCAATCAACCCAATCCGCACAACACTTGAAAAGGTCAAACGTGTTGATCGATCATACCCTGTCCGGATACAACCTCATCGGACAACACGTATTTGGATACACCTTCATCGGACAACACAGTGCCTGAATACAATTATCACCGGCTAACACTTTGGACCATAATTAAACGATTAAAGCTTTATCCGATGAGCTTCCTCACCGGACAAGGCTTATCCGATAACCAATCAAAACCGGTCAACACTTAAGCACTTCAAACATTAAATCTATACAATACAATGAGCGATGAGTGACTAATCAGACAATACTATGTCCGGTGAAGAATTCTTTTCGGACAAGGATATATGCGATAAGAGACCTCATCGGTCAACACTATAAAGTCATCAAACTCTTCACCGGCCAAGGCTTAGCCGGTGAGGAGCCCTCATCGGATTGTACTTGTCCAATTACAAGCTCTTTACCGGTCAGTGAATGTATCAAGAACACGAACACAAAATTCATACAACAGTATCATAATGCAAAATCGGTAATAATAATAAGTTCAAAGATGTTTTTGTATGGAGTAAAACTCACCTTGTAAGCAAAGAGTTTTGAAGAAGAAAATGATAGATAAAATCAGCTTCTACTTTGATCCCCAAATCTTCAGTTTCCAAAAAACAGTAAGTATTTCACACAGCTAAGCTTACACTCTCAATTACCAAAAATGGTAGGAAACTCTTCTTCCAATTCAAACTCCCTTTTTATATGCTTCCTAAAAAGGAAGGCGGTTCAAAATAAGACATAATATTTCATTTATAATACCCCTAAGCATATACATATATGCACAACCATATGTATGCAACCATTCATACCAATTTTCGTGCATATACTCATAAAACATGCATATTACTCTTCATATCACCCATGCATGCATATTTAGTATCCATGCATACATATTAACTCTTCATATCACCCATGCATGCATATTTAAGAGCCATGCATACATATTAACTTTTCATACACCCATATATTTTCATGCATACATATAAAACATGAATACACATATGCAAATTTTATCACCACCACTTCATGCGTGAAAAATGTACACAAAGTCACATATTAATCTCATGTAAGCATGTATCCACATGATCAATTATAGCAATTAATCAGATATTCACGTGATCACAAAATCAGGTAATCACATAACAACTACCTCAAGTGCATAACCAAGACCTGGTTATCACATTTACCTCTCTTCATATTCACTTGAGTTGAATGCTTGTTCAATGACCTGGACCCAATTCATACATGCCACTAGATTTTCCGGACCTGAGAACTTAGGTGGTTTGCTACATAAAAAGTTCTTATACGAGCAACATTTCTCTACATATCTTGCATCGAAAACCACTTGCTCTTAGGTGTGGATAGCATTCCCATTATGATAACCAGGTTTCAGACAACATCGGGGAGGTAACTTTATGTGATTATTATGTGAAATATGTGATGATATGCATGTTATTTTAATAAATGCATGAATCATGTATATATATGTAAAAATGTGAAATACTGTGCATACATGAAATGTGATACCTTCGTGGTGAAGTAAAGTTGGTTTTCAAATAAAAAAAACCACCGCCCAAAGAGTTTTATATTATTATTTAACCACACCGCCTTTAGTAAATATATAAAAAGAAGATAAAAGAAAAGGTTTATCTTATCCTTACTTCTAAAAGATTTTTGAGGGAAAAAGTTTCTAAAAGATTTTTGAGGGAAAAAGTGTACGAGTGTGGCGGTGGAGATTGTTCGTGAGAAGGTTATTGCACAAAAGCATTTTGGAGAATCTGTGTTCGTTTGAAAGAATTATTGTGTGTTTCAACCAACAATTTGTGCTTGATAAGGTGAGTTTTTGTTACCAAATCATCTTAAATAATGTTTCTAAACTGTTGAGTTTTGATGGTTTGGTATTTGGAAAAAAGATTGATAATAACTGTTTTCTAACAGTTTATAGATACGTGTTTATGATTTTGGATTTAGAAACTGTTTTGGAAAGATAAAGAATATTTTTGCTTCTTAAAAACAATTTGTGGAAGATATCCTATTTTGAGGATTTAAAGAAGATTTTATGTTTGGAAAAGTTGTTGAAAGAATTGGTTGTTCTTGAGTTTCAATGTTTTGCAGATTTAACTGTTTTGAAACCATTATTGGTTAAACACTATAAAAGACATTCCTTCAAGACGGTTGTGACTTCGGTCTGTCTTCCTTAGGGATTAATCTATAGATTTTGGTTGATGAAACTGAGGAGGCTTTTTCATCAAGACGGTTGTAACTTCGGTTTGTCTTTCTTTGGAAGTAATCCATAGATTTTGATGAGAAAATAAGGGTGGCATATCAAGGAGAAGTGTACCATGGGATAAGGGTGGCATATCAAGGAGAGATGTACCTTATAACATAGAAATGCCACCCTTATAACATAAGGTACACCTTTCCTTGATATGGCACCCTTATCCTTATGTGTGGTTATTATAGCTCTTGCTATATTTATTTTAGATTGTATTGAGTTCATACTTCTTTGTGATTTTAGCACTCAGAGATGTTGCTCTTTTTAGAAATGATAGTATTGATGTTATTGAGAAGGGGAAACTTGGCTTATAGCCAATGGTTTTGGACAAACTCTGTTTTGGAAAAGTATTTGATATATGAGGAACTAGAGAGGCTCTGTTTGTTCCTTGAAAGAAACCAGAGGGGCTCTGGTTGGTCCTCACAATATAAATACAAGCCCTTTTACAAAGATTTTATTCAAACTAGAGGCTCTGTATCTATTTGATAGGAGCTCTGGGTCAAAATTATACTTTGAAAGATTTTCAAAAGATTTTATACTTGGAAACTTTTCTTACGAGGAAAACAGAGCAGAGGGGCTTTAGTTGGCATGCGCGTTGAACAAGAAGGCCTCTGATTGGTCTTACTTTTGAGCCAGAAGCTCTGGCTCGTAGAACTAGAGCTCTAGTCCAACAAGATCATTTTAATATATGTTTTTATACTTGAGAAAACTATTTTAACTATTTACGGTGTTAGTCTATGAACATTTATGAGGATTTTATTTGAGTAAGAGGCTCTGGTTCGCTTAACAAGAAGCTCTAGTAACGGAACCAGAGGAGCTCTGGTCCTATTGTTTTATAAACTAATTTCTAAGTCTAGTCCTTGGAACCAGAGGATCGGTGAACAGAAACAAAGTGTGGATTTACATCTTATTATGTGAAGTGATTTATTTGAATAATGTTTTGGTGATTTTCACCCTGCAATTACATGGAAAAAGGGATCTCACTAGACCTTCAGGTCTAACCCTAAATTTGTGTTTTAAATATGTATTGCAAAAAATGCATAGTATAATAGTAGTAAAGGAAAAGGGAAAATATGATTATTTCTCTATATGCATAGCTATATAAAGATGGATGGATGTGTTTTGGAAATTAGATGATATATAGTACAAGAGCATGTATTTTAGAATTTTTGGACTCCCTATTTGTAATATACTTCTTGTACTTTGGACCTTGGTGTGATTAAACATGTATTTTCTAAATGAATTATATGTTATATGCAATGTGGAAGTTGGGGGTGTTACAGAAGTGGTATCATAGCATGAGTTTAAGGGATATCGGAATTCACAACATGATGCCTAGACTTAAACTGTTTCATTGCATATTAGGGGTCCTAGACATAGTTAGTGTTAGCTCTCATCTTTGAATGTAAAAGTATCGAAAAAGTAACACAGCAAGTTTTGACAGAAGATAATCTGTCACAAAAGACCGCAGAGGACATTCTTCAAAGAAGCCCAACGTGCAAGGTTTAGGTGACAGAGCCTCTGTCTTTATTCACAGAGACTCTGGAACTTGTCCTCTGTATAGACCCTGTTTCAAGTCAATGACATCAGAACCTCTGTCGTGTCTCACAGAGGGCCTGCAGCTAATCTTCTGTGCTGATCTCGTTTAACTCGTTTTTCTTAGGTTTATTAGCTGCTCATGCTGAACACGTGATCTTGTCTGTAATCTTCTTTATATGAACGGCTTAGATTAAATAGTACGTCTAGGTCTGTCATAGCAGTTATTTGCTTGTATAAAAGCAGCTTTAGGCCTTTGTAATTAGAGTGCGCTTCCATTTTGTAATTGTCGACATTTTCTATTTGAAAATCCTACGAAGCATTTTCTCCCTGTGTTCTTCAAGAGCTCTTCATTGTGTTCTTATTAATTGCTACCTGCTTGATTTACATA
>NW_020200659.1:143199-150522 GCF_001531365.2 Cynara cardunculus var. scolymus | reverse complement strand
AATTCTCAATTTTACTTGAGTGATTCATCGATTCATCGATTGATGATTCCTCATTCGGGTTTTCCTTTTCATAAACAATACTTGCTAATGAGATAGATTTGACAGTCAGAGATTCTAGTTTTTCAATAGAGTTTTCAACAATCTCTGGTTTGGAAATGTCATTTCTTTCATCAAGATTTTTACAAGTACTTTTCTCGTAAACCACATTTTCGAAGTCCTGTCTTGAAACGACAGTTTTTCCATCGACTTTAACTCTTTTGAAACTTGCTTTTTGTTTTGGAGAGAAGTCGGGTTTTTGAATGCATCCAAGTTTGAAAGTGGATTCAGGGGTAGATTTCTTTGATTCGATGAATGAATATAATTCATTGAATCCGATCCCTTGTGTATCCTTTTGGCCGTTTAGTTTTTCAAAAACTTCTTGGGCATCTTTATACTTTTTCATCAGAAGTTCATTGGTTTGAAGCTTCTGATGAAGAATTTCTCGCTCCTTTTGGAAGAAATCTTTAAGAGCTACTGAGTTCAGTCTCTCTTCCTCAGATTCCTTTAAGGCCTTAGTTTTCTTTTCTAGGTCCTTAGTTATTCGCTTGTTTAAGATCAGATTCCTTAAGGGTGCTTATACGAGTCTTTTCTTTTGCTAGATCATCTTTTTCTGCGGTTAGAAGATCAGTTTCTCTTTTGTAGAAACTTGCTTCTTTTTCCTCTTTTATTCTTTCAGATTTTTCAAAGCTTAATTTTTCTTTTAGTTTCAAGAAATCTTCTGAAAGTTGGATTACCCTTAACTCTAGTTCTGATGGAACAGAGTTGGTTTCATTTGAGTAAGACTCACATACTTGGTCATCAGAGTTGGAGGAGGATTCTGTATTGGACGTGGCCATTAGACAGATGAGTGCTTTATCTTCATCGTCTGATGAAGAGTCGGACACCCAGTTTTCTTTTTCGGCCATCAAGTTTTGCTCTCTTGAATTATACTTGTATTTATTCTTATAGTAGTTAGCATCCTTGATCAATCGTCCTTCGCATTCCTTGGAAAAATGACCAAGTTTTTCGCATCTGAAGCATCGAAGGTCATTTTTCTTTCCTTCCTTGTCCTCTCTCCTTTCCTCTCTTCTTTCTTCTCTTCTTTCTTCTCTTCTTTCTTCTCTTCTTTCTTCCCGTTCTTCTCTTCCATCTCTCCTTTCGTCCATTTGATAAAATTTGGATGGCTTTCTATCATAGGATGACTGGTACTTTTCCCTTCTGAACTCTTTTCGCTCGTAGGGTTTTCTGATGAACTTCTTTTGAAACTGTTTTGTAATCAAGGCCAATGATTTGGYGAAAGCTTTAATCTCATCATCTGATTCAGAAGTTTCCTCTTTAGATTCTGATTCTACCAGCAATGCTTTCTTGCCTTTCTTCTTGTATTCTTTGGCAGGAGTCCTTGATTTTTCTTTTTCATCTGCAGCAAGAGCAAGGGGTCCTCCAATGGATACCTTTTTCTTCATAATGTCGCTCTCTTGTGCTGCAAGAGTTCCACACAGGTCATGAAGAGACCATCCATCTAGGTCCTGGTTTGCTTGTAGGGACATAGATAGTTGAGTCCATTCATCGCCTAGACTCTTTAGGAATAAAACATTGTTTTCTTCCTTTGTTCTGATGATATCATTTCTACGACATTGATTTATCAATGTGTTGAAGCGATCATAAGTCTTTTGTATTGGTTCATCAAGGAGGGCTTTGAAATTTGTATATTCGTTGAGGCATTGTGCTCTACGATTTTTCTTTGTTTTTACTCCTCATTCCAGTTGGCTTGCCAATTCATCCCAAAGTTCCTTCGCAGTGGAGCATGTATCGAGAGATTGAAAGCTTTCATTGGGTAGCGCCATGATTATCAATCTCTTGGCCTTTTTGTCTGTTTCGACTCTTTCTTTATCATCTTCATCCCAATTTCTTTCATCTTTCGGCATGTAGTATGCTGGAATTTCAGCTGTGGTATTTGTTCCTGGAATTCTTGGAACTAGAGTTTGAGGAATGTAGGGACCTTCCTGTATGGATCGCAGGAGATTCCTATCCATTCCCTCCGGAAAATTTACCATTCTGATCTTCCATTGAGGATATTCCTCTCATTGAAGAGTTGGAGGCTTTGTGAGGGAGCCAACATTGTATTCGGAATTCTAGTTGGCCATTGAAAATTTTGGAGAAGAAGAAAGAATTTTTAGCGAGAAAGAAGATCAATAATTTGAGAGATTTTTGAATGATCGTTTTGATTGGATAATCAATCAATAGGCTCTGATACCAATTGTTGATCCCAAATCTCTCAATAACACTAATAATCTAGTTATGAATAACCAAATTATAGTGATTTAATGAAGAAAGTTATGAAGTCTCAAGAATAAAATAAGAATATTTAAGAACAACTTTGAGCTTCAATGGTTTTACTTTATAAATTCAGAAACGTAAAACAACGAGTAAAAGCCTTATTTTTACAATAGGTCTGAGTACCTATTTATACTAGTAAGCTAACAATAAGATAACTATCTAATGCTACTTTCTAGCAAATCGTCTATCTAACAGATAGAGTTTATCTTTCACATGGATAAACATTAACATTAAGATAAACTCGAATTCCAACTGTTGATTTGTCATTTCCAGCTGTTATTCATGGTATGATGATTTCATCCTTATCTTCAAATCTTCATTGCATGCTTGGATACAGTGCTGGAAAATCTTCTAAGTGTTGATGACAAGAGGATCGATGAGGATGCTTTTTCCATCGCATCCTTGGACTGTCCATCGGTCCTCTGGTTGAACTATCCATCGATCCTCTGGTTGAATTCCAGACTTAGTCGATTCTGCCTTGATGTCTTCATTGGTCTTGTGGTTCTTCATCACTTGTTTTTTTTCATTACTTTTTACATCCTGAGTTATGGGGTTTAACAGAAGGGGAAAATGATTTGTCACATAGGGCAAGTATTGCGTTAAATCTTTCCATTAATATTTACAAAGGAATAGTCTGATGATCAAAGAGACTATGGTCATAATAGTTTCATTTTGGGAATATTGGATCTATAAACAAATGCATTCGTATCAAGAATTGAGGTTATTGAGTTTATCTTATTATTCATCATATTGAGGACTGCATTGTTTGGTTGTATTACAAATATTCCTGAGCAAAGATACTTTATTATATTTTGGTGTTTATCACATTGCATTTGCAAAGAAGAGATTTACTCACTAGACCCTTCTGGTCTAACCCTCATTTTCTGTTTTAAAAATATGCAATACAGGAACTGCTGGTCCAGGAATAGTAAGGGGAAATGGAAAATGTGATTATTTTCCTAATTTAATATCTGCTTTTAAAGACCTGCATGAGATTGCTCATTTTTGGAAGATACATGTTGTTATTCATGTGTTAGTACAGGATTTTATTTTGGAATTTTTCATATGTAAATTTTGTATATATAAGAATCCTTGTACTAGTGGGACCATTGTGGTGTAAAAATGTATTTCTGTATAATGAAATATGTGTTATATGCAAATGTGGTGTTTGGGTGTGTTACAAAAATGAAACCATTATTGAATCCTACAACAGATTCAATGTTATTCTGAATGACTTGAGGAGGAATGGTATTCAGAAATCCATGTCTGAGATTAACTATAAGTTTTTGAAGAATTTGAGGTAGGAATGGAACTCTCTTGCAGTTAATCTGCAAATGAACAAGAATATGTCTGAAGAAGACATTCATGATCTTTATAGTATCCTGTGTGAGCAAGAGGACACTGTCAAAGAGTTAATGACTGAGAAGAAAAAGGTGGCTGACTCCTTAGCTCTTCTGTCAGGGAAGCAAGCAAAGGGTAAATCTAAAGCAAAGAGCTATAAATCTTTGAAGACAGAGTTATCTGAACAGACTGAGAGAGAGTCAACTAAAGATTCCTCTACTGACTCAGATGATGACATAAGGGAGTTTTGAAAGAAATTTGCTTTGCTGACACAAAAGTTTCAGAAGAGGTTTAGGAAGAAGAAGAGGTTTGTAAAGTTTGAGAAGAGTAAGGGAAAGAAGATGAAGCTTGAGAAGTTTTGAAAATTCAGAGACAAGAAGGATGCTCAACCTAAAGTGAGCAGATGTTTTAATTATGGAAAGCCTGGTTACTACATCAAAGATTGCCGGTTTAAGAAGTTCAAAGATTCAAATTATTGTCTCAAGAAGGCTAATCTGGCAAAAGCCCTTGAGGAAGACAAAGCTTTGGTGGCTGAAGAGGAAAGCTGGCTGATTGACTCATCAGATGATGAAGCTGCTCATTTTACCTAGGTAAACGTGTGTTTAATGGCAAGAACTGAAGCCGAAGGCTCATCATCTGAGAATGAGAATGAGGTAAATTATTTAAATGTTGAACTCATGAAGAAAATTGAAAATATGAACTCTAAGTTTAAAATTTTAAAATATAGGTTAAAAGGTGAAAGGAATTTAATGTTGAAATTTCAAGAAGAGAGTTGTGGTTTTAAATGCTTGAGTGAAGGTCTAAGATAAGAAAAAGAAATTCTAAAATCCGAAAAGGCTAAACTTGAAATTGAATTTCTGTTGCTGAAAAAGAAATTGAGCAATGTTGAGTGTGAGCGTGATAATATTCAATTGAAATTTGACATTTTTTTTACTGAAAGAGGAAAATTATATGATAAAATTAAACAGTTGGAGGATATTAACTATAAAAGAGGTCAGTCTGAGCAAACACTGAAGAATTTGACAAAGAGCCCAAAAGATACTCTTTTGCACAATCCTCAGATGGGTTTGGGTTTTACAGAAAATGATACTTTGAAAAACGCCCCTCAATCTTTGTACGATTTTGATAAAAAGGGGTTGGCAAAATTTGCAATTCCTATTGTGAAGGAAATCTTTTTCTTATAATAAAAATAGTTGCAATTGTAAATTTGTGAACTCAAATTGTAATATGGATGGTGATCTTAAGAATAAAAAGTTTTTCTCATCCGAATTTTCTTTTTGTTGCTAAACGTCACATAGGTTGCAATTATTGTGGGCCAAACTTCCTTGTAGTTAACACCAAATGCAAAAAGTCTTTAAGTTCAAAGATTTCTGATTCTAAATCAAAGACCCCGCTCAAAGAAAAAGTTTTTAATGGTCATTGGTGGGGCGGAATCGTAAGTGTTCATACAGTGGGCACAAAGTCCCCACAATGGCGGTGCAAGCGCACGCCGACACTATGATCGCTTTCAAGTAATAGAGTCGTATAGTACCAAGATCGTTTCCACAAAGACTAGACTTACTGAGAATTAGAGACTTTCATGAACTTCTTGAGCATGTTTCGGTTTGAGAATAGAAGTTGAGTTTTGTTTGTGCAAAGCTTAGAAATATGAAATAAACCTTTGAAATTAAAAGATGGGTATGGGTGTAAGTTTCTCTAAAGAAAATTGCAGGAACAGTTTGGTCAGAAACTCATGGGACTTCTATAAGAACTCCGATCTCTCGAAAGTGAATTCTTGTTGGATCGATTAACTCAGTTTCTTGGTGTAGATTACTTACTTGGATRATATGTTTGACAGTGATAATGCAGCGGAAGTAATAATCAATCAAGCACAGTAGAAATCAATAAGWACACGATTAAGATGACTGAAGAACACAAGAGAGAGCTTCAAAATGATTTTCAATTCAATGAAAATGTTGACAATTACAATACTGAAGCACACAGAAATACAAGGGCCTACGCTGCTATTTATACAAGCAAATAACCATTTTCTGACATGACCAAAAGCAAATTAATCTAAGCCATTAGATCATAGACAGGTTACAGACAAGAACACGTGATAAGCACGAGCAGCTAGTAAACCAAAGTAAACAGCTAAAGAAGATCTATACAGAAGACATGTTGCAGAACCTCTGTGAGACATGACAGAGGTTCTGTCAGATATAACTTGAAAGCACTTCAAAGCAGAGGACCAGTTTCCAGAACCTCTGTGAGACACGACAGAGGTTCTGTCACTTGAGACTTGTTCGCTTAAGCATCTTCTGCAGTTGGTCCTCTGTTATCTTCTGTGATAGATTATCTTCTGTCAAAACTTGTGGTTTACTTTTTCCATACTTTTACATGAAATGAAATGAGAGCTAACAATCCCCCCCTAAGTATGAAAAAGTAAAAGATTACAAGATATGACTTGATTGAAATAAAATTACGAGATGTGATTAAACATCATCCTTTGAAAGAATTATAATAAACAGAGTTACAAAACTTGAAAGATAACAAAAACATTTGAGGTACAGGCCGGATTTTGGAACAAAAGAAAGTCACACTTGAGACTCTGGGAAGTCGTCTACTGCATACACGAAATCGTACTTGACAATTCTGTAGACGTTGAAGATGAACTCTCTGAAGTTGATTTGAGCTTTAATCGCGTCCAATAGAGGAGACACTTCACCAACCCTGTAATGTCTTCTATCCACCGCTGCCAATAAACACTTGAAGATCCATTCCAGCGTCTCTGTTGCATACTTGTGAACTTCTGTGGGGTCAAAGAATCTTAGTAGCTYATCCTTGTCCAAATACACAAACCCAAAAACGGGATTGTGTAGAATGGTGTTTGGATAGTACTTAGATACCCAACTACGCCTGCTGTAAGGAGGAGTGATCTTCAGATTCTTCTGTGCTAATCTCATGGCCAACTCAAAATCCTTCTGGCTGTAATACATCACTTGCGCACGCATAACTTCAATCAGCCTTTTGAGAGATATTTGGTTTGTTGATCTCCTCTCCATGTAGACGTTAAGGATCTTGTGCATGTAAATTACGTCATACACACAGAGGTTATGAAGATCTGCATCAGTAAATGTGTAGATGTTGCAGTCTTCTCTCCTTACTACGTACTGTGAGTAGAGCATTGTCTTCTTTAATAAAGTCCTTGGTGAGATTGACACCAATGATGTGATCATGTGTCACGAGAAGACCTGCTCACAAGGCCTTGTTAATCTTGAGAAGTGGTATTTGGCTGCGGCAGAGGGAATATCAGTGAGTTCTGGATCGTAGGGTGGCTCTATGTCTGTCACAAAGTACTTCCAAATAAGTAATTCTTCTGGAGTAGTGACGGGCTCTGTGCGAACATTCATCGTTGGAATCTTGTTCATAGAATCAAGTATTTCAGAGACCCGTCCCCCTTGTGTAGACTCTGGCATCTTCTGTTCTTCTTCCTCTTCCAGAATCAGCCTTTGGGTTGATCCCTCTGCAAGGATGGGCTTAACGGTTCCTTGCAGGGCATCGAACGTACCGATGGACGTTGTTTGGACTTGTGGGACTTGGACTGGTGGGAACACAGAAGATGTGGCCTCACCTTCTCTGTAATGC
>NW_020200659.1:141882-142994 GCF_001531365.2 Cynara cardunculus var. scolymus | reverse complement strand
GCCTTGTACATCTTTTCAATTACCTTCTCCGCACCCGCAGAGGCATTTATCACGTCAAGCTCTATAGCCCACTTGAGTTTGGAGACAGTAGACAGAACTTCTGCACGAAGAGCTCACCTTCCTTGGCCAACTTGGTCAAGCCTTCTGCGACTTTATCGTTGGAAGAGAGAAGTTCCACTTTCAAAAAAGAAAATTGGCTGACCACCGAGTCCGCTAGCCCATCCACCATGGCGTCCAGTTCTCTGCGAGTGGCCAAGTGGTTGATGTTGGCAGTTGAGGACTTAGATTGGATTCCATAGGTGATCGCGGATGAAAACATCTCCTTGATCTCGTCACGGAAAGAGGAATAGTATGTGTAGCCCGCTGTGACGAAGTCGCCTGCAAACTTTGCCGCCATTTCTGAAAGTTATTTCTTCAGAGTTTGGACAGAGGAGGGGTTTAGGGACATTGCTTGGAAGGCCTCTGTCAGGTCGTCCTTCTTGATGGCCGAGCTCTGAAGGGTCTCCATAGAATGCTTTAACTCTGTGGTGGTGGCGGAAAGTTCCTTCAGAGCCTCTGTAATATTTGAAAGATCCTGAGGTTTTGCTGGGAGATGAACAAGGTTTTCAACTCGTCCATCTTTGAGTACAACTCTGTGGCAAAGGCGTTAAGCTCCCCCTTTCTCACAAAGTCATTATGGGAACTCGGACCACCAACACATGGTGATCCTTCTGCCTCGGAGCGTGAGGCGCCCTCAGCGGCTGGCATATTGTAGCCTGCTCGGGGACTTTCACCATATCCTCGAACATCTCCTTGAGGAGAGCCTAATGGTGTTCTGTAGATTTCATGCCCGGTAGGTTCAGAGCCTAACCTAGCAGAGGTATCTAGTGGAGATGATGAACGTTCTACATCCACCACCTCTGTGACCCTTACCTGTGCCTCTGAAGCACGTTCTGGCTGATCTCGCTCATATGTAGAGGCAACACATGCCTCTTTGGGTTCTGTCGAGTCCTTGGGCGAATGGACTCTTATATTAAAACCTTCATTCTTTTGAGAGAATGGAGGAGTTATGTGTGGATGCCAGGGAGTGCGTTCCACAGAGGATGAAAGAGTATCCTCTGCGGCGGTTGGAT
>NW_020200659.1:137006-140130 GCF_001531365.2 Cynara cardunculus var. scolymus | reverse complement strand
TTTTAAAATATGTATTGCAGGAGGTGTAGAAGGTAAGGGAAAGGAAAAGATATAATGCTTATCTTATATGCATGTTGGATGAAGAGTTGCTTTTAATAATTAGTTTTGTTGTTTAGTACAAGATTGTATTTTGAAATTTTGGACCTTGTGTTTGGTCATGATCTTTCTTGTACTAAGGGACCCAGATGTATACGAATATGTATTTCTTTGATATGAAATATATGTTACATGCAATGTGTGGGTTGGGGCGTTACAATTGTTGAAATAAGAGGGATTGTATGCCAAGATGTTAAAATGTGAATTTTGGCTGCGAGAAGTTCAATTTTCGGGGCATGTTATATCAAAATAAGGCATTAAACTGGATCCACTCAAGATTGAAGCCATTGAAAAATGGGAAGACCCAAAGACCCCAACTGAAATTAGAAGTTTTCTAAGATTAGCGGGGTATTATCGTAAGTTTATACAAGATTTCTCTCGTATAGCTAACCCATTAACAAAATTTACAAAGAAAAATGTGAAATATGAGTGGAATGAAGCACAATACCAGGCCTTTCAAACATTAAAAGATAAGTTATGTAGTGCACCAATTCTATCATTGCAAGATGGAATGGAAGATTTTGTGGTATATAGTGACGCGTCAAAGATGGGTTTGGGTTGTGTACTGATACAACGTGGAAAGGTAATAGCTTATGCTTCCAGACAGTTAAAAGATCATGAAACACAGTATCCTACTCATGATATGGAATTGGCGGCAGTAGTATTCGCTTTGAAGTTATGGAGGCACTACCTATACGGAACAAAATGTCAAATTTTTACAGATCATAAGAGCTTGCAACATTTATTTCATCATAAAGATCTGAATATGCGTCAGAGAAGATGGTTGGAATTGGTGAGTGATTATGATTGTGAAATTTCGTATCACCCCGGAAAAGCAAACGTAGTGGCCGATGCGTTAAGTCGCCAAGAGAAAAGTGGAACTATCAAAGCTATAACTCTACGGGTTGAGTTACTACCAAGTATTTAAGAGGAATTACGAGAATTTCAACATGAGGCCACGAAGAAAGATAATATTAAACAGGAAAGATTGGGTGGATTAATATATGATCTGGTGAGAGATGATAGAGAATTCTGGAAATTGCATAACAGAATTTGGGTACCATGCTATGGTGATCTGAGGAAACGTATTTTGGGTGAGGCTCATAAGTCATGTTTTGCAATTCATCCAGGTACAAATAAAATGTATCGAGATTTGAAGCAACACTATTGGTGGGCAGGTATGAAGAAGGATATAGCTAAATATGTTGAGCAATGCCTAACATGTCTTCAGGTAAAGATTGAACACCAGCGCCCTTATGCTAAGTTGCAACCTTTAGAAATTCCAGTTTGGAAGTGGGATCACATCAGTATGGATTTTATAACCAAATTGCCAAGAACATCAAAAGGTTATGATGCTATATGGGTGATAGTAGATCGGTTATCCAAATCTGCACACTGCTTACCTATGAAAGAATCATATTCAATGGAGAGATTGGCAAAACTGTACATTGATGAGATAGTGACACGTCATGGTGTTCTTCTATCAATTGTTTCTGATAGAGATAGTCGGTTCACTTCTATGTTTTGGAAGAGCTTCAAAAGAGAGATGGGTTCATAGATTAAGCTAAGTAGAGCTTATCACCCTCAGACTGATGGACAAACTGAACGAACTATCCAAACATTAGAAGATATGCTCTAAGCATATGTAATTGATTTTGAAGGATCATGGGATAGTCATTTGGTTTTGGTGGAATTCACATACAACAATAGTTATCACTCAAGTATTCAAGCTGCACCTTTTGAGGTTCTGTATGGACAAAAATGTCGAAGTCCTTTATGTTGGAATGAAATAGGAGAAAAACAGTTAGCTGGGCCTGAGTTAGTTCAGCAAACTGCAGATAAAATTAGCTTGATACGAGAACGAATGAAAATTGCACAAGACAGACAAAATTGTTATGCAGATAAACGTCAGAAGCTGATTGAGTTTCAAATAGGTGATTGAGTAATGTTAAAGGTATCACCTTGGAAAGGAATGGTACGTTTCGGAAAAAGGGGGAAATTAAGTCCAATGTATATTGGGTCATTCCCTATCATTGGAAAGGTTGGGGAAGTAGCTTACAAGCTAGAACTTCCTTTAGAGTCAAGCGGAATTCATGACACGTTTCATGTGTCAAATTTAAGACAATGTCTAATAAGCCCGGATGTAGCAGTGCCGATACCTGAAATTAAGATGGATGAAAAGTTATGCTTTGAAGAAACCCCTGAATAGATTACTGACTTCAAAGTAAAGAAGTTGCGAAATAAAGAGGTTGGGTTAGTAAAGGTTCAATGGCGTTATCACAAAGGACCAGACGCCACTTGGGAATCAGAGTCTGAAATGCGAATGAAGTAGCCCTACCTTTTTGTTTAAATGGAATTCCGAGACGGAATTCTTTTAAGGAGGGAATGTTGTAATATTTAGGTTAAAAGTCTTGAATTAAAGTTGTTGTAATAAATATGTAAATATATATATATATATATATATATATGTTGGATCTTAAATTCAGCTTTGATATTGATCTAATACTCTAGAAGAGCTCTTGAACAATGAAGTGCAGCGAAAGTAATAACGAGAGCAAAACAGAGTATTAAGAACACACAGTATTGATGAAGAAGATGAACACAGGAGAATTGCTTCAAAGGTTTTTCAATTCATTCAATTGAAAATTTGACGATTACAATACAGGAAGCACCACGATTACAAAGATCCTATTCGATATTTATACTAGTTCCTAACGACCTTAGAGACGAGATCTTGACACGTGTCTTCATCTGAGCCGTCCAAATAAAGTCGATTATTCCTAGTCACGTGAGAAGCATATGCGGCTAATAACCTTCGTAAACTGATGGAACAAAAACTTCACAAAAGACGAAATACGCAGACCCTCTGTGAGCCATCTCAGTGGCTCTGCTGTAATTGACGCATGTTCTATATTACAGAGGAGTATTTTCTAGAACCTCTGTGAGAGACATTAGAGGTTCTGCCACTCTTAACTTGATCGATCAAACGGCTTCTGTCGTTAGTCCTCTGTGGTCTTCTGTGGAGTTA
>NW_020200659.1:130891-136291 GCF_001531365.2 Cynara cardunculus var. scolymus | reverse complement strand
AGAAATCGAATATGTTGACCTCCTCTCCATGTATTTGTTCAAGATCTTGTGTAAGAATATTAGGTCAAATACGCAAAGGTTGTGGAGGTCAGCATCTGTGAAAGAGTAATGGTTGCCATCATCCCTCTTCACCATGTATTGAGTGTATAACACTGTCTTCTTTAGCATAGTGCACGGAGAAATGGTTTTGAGTGAAGTGATCACATGCTCTGAGAAGACCTGCTCTTATGGCCTGGTGAGTTTTGAGAAGTGGAACTTTGCAATAGCAGAGGGCATTCCTGTTAGCTCTGGGTCATAAGGGGGCTCTGTGTCCATCGATGAGTAACGCCATCACAAAATCTCCTCAACAGTGGTTACGGGCTCTGTGCGCACCCTTTGTGTAGGAATCTTGTTCTTGGATTCAATGATCTCAGATACCCTCCCCACCATGGCAGACTCTGGCGTTTTGGATTCTTCTTCGAGTATAGGCCTCTGGGTAGACCCTTCTGGTAGGATTGGCTTGACAGTTCCTACCAGAGTGTCAAACGTACCCGTGGACCTTTCTTCCGATATTTTTGCAAGTTTGGAAGAAGAGCCTTCTCCAACTCTGGGGATAGGGGCTCTGCCCTTTTTCGCCTGTGCCTCTGCCAAAGAAGCCTTTAGTGCTCGAACAAGATCAGGGTCATCATATTCTTCTTCATTAATCTCCTCCATCGTGTCAGAGCTTGAGTCCTTCTGTGGCGACTCCTCTACTGCTTTACCCCTTCCTTTCCCCTTAGGCTCTAGAGATTTGTCTTTTGAGAATAGGGCAGCAGTAGAGTCCACTATTTTTAGTGGTTTGTTAGAGGTTGTCTTCTTTGGTTCTGTCTTTTTCTCCCCCTCATGACGATCAGGGTCATCACCTCCCTGATCATCATGGATTTGAGTGGCCTCTGTCTTGCATGTAGTGAGGGGAGCCTTCTCCATCTTTCAATGACCATCTCAGCGTTCACAGAGGCATTGTTGATGTCCATCTCTGTGGCCCATTTCATTTTAGAGATGCAACGATAGATCTCATTACAGAATGAGTCACCTTCTTTGACAATTTGCTTCGTGCAGTCTCTGATTGATTCGTTGGTTACTCGGGCTTCCTTGAGAAGATGGTCGTTGTATTTCTGCACGGTCTCTCTAAGAGCTTCAACCATTGCGTCTAGCTCTCTGGGAGTGGCTATATGGTTAATGTTAGCCCTGGAAGATGAAGACTCGATGCCGTAAGTGACCGCAGAGGAGAACATCTCTTTGATCTCATTCTTGAAGGTAGAGTAGTCCGTGTAGCCGGCGGAAACTATGTCTACAGCGTATTGGGTGGCAACCTCTATTAATTATGTTTTGAGCGTGTGGATTGAAGAGGGGTTGAGAGACAGTGCGCTGAATGCTTCAGTGAGATCATCTTTTTTGAGGACAGAGCTCTGAAGGGCTGATAAGGTCGCCTTTAGTTCAGAAACTGTGGAAGTCAACTCCTTCAGAGCCTCTGTTAGAGGTGTAAGAGCCTCTGTCGCCGGTGCAGAGGAGAACAAGCTTTTCAACTCATCCATCCTCTTGAATACATCTATGGCGAAGGTTTGTAACTCCTCCTTCGTCACATAAGTACTCGGGGAACCTAGATCACCAACACATGGTGACCTAGTAGCCTTGGAGTGTAAGCCGCCCTCAGTGACTGATTTTACGGTGTCATCTCGGGGACTTCCACCAGATCCTCAGACATCCCCAATTGGAGAGCCTATTGGTGTTCTGTCGATTTCGTGCCTAATAGGTTCAGAGCCTAATTGGGCAGAGGGATCGAGTGGAGACTTTGGGCGTTCTAGACCCGCAACCTATGTGACTCTCTCGCATGCCTCTGAAGCATGACTTGGTGGTTCACTCATGTATGGAGGGGCAACGAATGCCTCTCTTTGTGGTGATGAGTCCTTGGGCGAATGGACTCTTATTGTAAAACCACCATCCTTTTGAGAGGATGTTGGAGTAGATTGAGGTTCCCAGACTGTGCATTCGACAGAGGACGAAAGAATGTCCTCTACGAGGTAGGTTTGTGCTGGGTTCAGTGTGTGCACGCTTTCTTCAATAGGGATTCCCTCTAGAACAGGGTCCCTAGAAATGTGGGTTGCACTGGGAGGGGGGCTTGGATGTGTGCCTTCGGCATCTTTTTCACCCTCTTCTAACTCCACTTCTTCCTCTTCGTCGTCTAGTACGACTTCTGTCCCCAAATCTGCCATCTCTGTGGACGCTGTAAACCCTTGTTGGAGGTCGAAGATTATATCATGAAATTGCTCTGTTGGGGACTCTACTTGAACAGTCTTGCGCAACCTTCTGCGCTTAGAAGCAGCCTCTGCTGGGCTTTCTTGGATTGCAGCCTCTGTGACCTCAACCTCTGCGGGTTGGGCCTTCGATTTCTTCTTTTTTGGTTTTAGCAAAGGACAGCTTAGACCCTCTTCTTCCGCGGGTCTCTTCTTCCCTTTCCTTTTCTCAGAAGAGTCGACATCCTTCTGAGTCTTCTTTGTCTTCTTTTACTTTTGTGGGGGACTAACTACCTTTGGTCTTTCCTCACTCATCTCCCTATCCTCTGCAGGCTCCTCCCTTCTTCCCTCAACCCTTATTTTATGCACCCTCTCTCCTATGGGGATACCTATGCATGGAGGGGTTTCAGGGACCGGCTCTGGCCTCCTGTATCCATGTCTATACGCTTTCCTATCTCCTCTGCTAAGGTATTTGAGCATGGCTTTTGATAGTGGCCTTGGGCTTCTGTACCCTAGCTCATGCTCTGTAGGGTGGAACTCCTTCATTGGGTATAGCCGTGCATTTGGCTCTGCAGAGGGCAGCTTCTCTGCTATCATATCTCCAAAGACCAAGCCAAAGAACCTCTATAGGATTAAGTTTGGGTGATTGAGGTCTTCTTTGGCTTTCTTTTGTGCCTTCACCTTTGATTTCTCACCCCTTTGAGTAGCACACTTCTTTTTTGTTGGACCTTAAATTCAGCTTTGATATTGATCTAATACTCTGAATGAACTTTAAGACGATTAAAGTGCAGCGGAAACAATATTAAGAACAGAACAGAGTAAATAAACCAAGAACACACAGTCAATATGAGGAAGAAGATGAACACAGGAGAATTGCTTCAAAAGTTTTTTTTCAATTCATTCAATTGAAAAATTAGACGATTACAATTCGGAAGCACACTGATTACAAAGGCCTTAGCCGCTATTTATACTAGTTCCTAACGACCTTACTTACAAGATTTAGACGCGTGAAATCATCTCAGCCATCCAAATAAAGTCTATTAAGTCCTAGTCACGTGAAAAGCACATGCAGCTAATAACCATTAAAAAACAGTTGAAAGAGGATCTTCACAGAAGATGAAATCCGTAGACCCTCTGTGAGCCATCTCAGAGGCTCTGCTGTAATTGACTTGTATGTTCCTATTGACAGAGGACCATTTTCCAGAACCTCTATGAGAGACATCAGAGGTTCTGTCACACTTTACTTGCTCGAATATAAGGCTTCTGTCGTTAGTCCTCTGTTGTCTTCTGTGGATGGTATCCTTCTGTCAAGACTTGCAAAATACTTTTTCATACTTTTACAAGAAGTGAATAATAGAGCTAACAATCTCCCCCTAAGTATGAAAAAAGTAAATTTGAACAAATGGGTGCAAGAATTGACTTATGAAAAAAATACAAGAGGAGATTAAACTCATCCTCTGAAAAAGAATTACATAAATGAACAAATTAAAAATGTTGAGCAGACCTATACTATTACAAGAGATTAATCCACAGCAGAGTCTGGATAGTCTTCTATGGCAAATTGCAGATCAGACTTGATGGTTTTGTAGACTTTGAATATCCATTCTCTGAAGGAGACTTGAACTTTGATCGTTTCCAGAAGGTTGGTCACTTCATCTGCCCTTAAATGTTCTCTCTGCACATCTGTCACCACTAGGTTGAACACCCACTCGAGAGACTCTGTTGAGTATTTGTGCGTCTCTTTGGGATCAAAGAACCTTAGAATCTCATCCTTATCCATGAACACAAATCAAAAGATGGGATTGTGGATAATGGTGTTGGGATGAAATCTAAGCAGCCAACTTGGTCTGTTCTGTGGAGGAGAAATTTTTAGCTCTGGCTGGGCCAACCTCATCGCGATGTTGAAATCTTTCTAGCTGTAGAACTTGACTTGAGCGCGCATTACCTCAATCAGACTTCTGAGAGAAATCGAATATGTTGACCTCCTCTCCGTGTATTTGTTCAATATCTTGTGAAGGAATATTAGGTCAAATACACAGTGGTTGTGGACGTCAGCATCTGTGAAAGTATATAGGTTGTCGTCATCCCTTTTTACCGCGTACTGAGAGTATAGCACGGTCTTCTTGAGCATAGTTCTTGGAGAAATTGTTTCGAGTGAAGTAATCACATGCTCTGAGAAGACCTTCTCTGGTTTCTTGTGAGTTTCGAGAAGTGGAACTTTGCAATGGCAGAGGGCATTTCCTGTAAGCTCTGGGTCATAAGGGGGCTCTATGTCCACAGCAGAGTAACGCCACTGCAGAATCTCTTCAACAGTGGTTACGGGCTCTGTGCGTACCTTATGCGTAGGAATCTTGCTCATAGATTCAAGGATCTCAGATACCCTTCCCACCGTGGCAGATTCTGGCATTCTGGATTCGTCTTCTAGTATAGGCCTTTGGGTAGACCCCTCTGGTAGGATAGGCTTGACAGTTCCTACCAGAGCGTCAAACGTA
Organism: Cynara cardunculus var. scolymus; assembly: GCF_001531365.2. Lineage (NCBI taxonomy): Eukaryota > Viridiplantae > Streptophyta > Magnoliopsida > Asterales > Asteraceae > Cynara > Cynara cardunculus. The sequence goes on along the minus strand of NW_020200659.1, from coordinate 131,547 downwards.
CCCGTGGACGTTTCTTCTGGTATCTTCGTGAGTTTGGAAGATGATCCTTCTCCAACTCTGCGGATGGGGGCTCTGCCCTTTCTCGCCTGTGCCTCTGCCAAAGACGCCTTTAGAGCTCGAACAAGATCCGGGTCATCATACTCTTTTTCATTGATCTCCTCTGGGGTTTCAGAGCTTGACCCCTTCTGTGGCGACTCCTCTACTGCTTTACCCTTGCCTTTCCCCTTAGGCTCTGGAGATTTGTCTTTTAAGAATAAGGCAGCAGCAGAGTCCACTATTTTTATTGGTTTGGCAGAGGTTGTCTTCTTTGGTTCCTCTGTCTTCTTCTCCCCCTCATGACGATCATGGTCATCACCTCCTTGATCGTCATGGATTTTAGTGGCCTCTGTCTTGCAAATAGTAAAGGGAGCCTTCTTCAATCACCTAAGAACTTTGGAAGCCGCCTTCTCCATTTTTTCTATGACCAACTCAGCATTCACAGAGGCATTATTGATGTTCATCTCTGTGGCCCATTTCATTTTAGAGATGCAGCGATATATCTCATTTCTGAATAAGTCACCTTCTTTGACAATTTGCTTCGTGCAGACTCTAATTGATTCGTTTGATGCTCGGGCTTCCTTGAGAAGTTGGTCGGTGTATTTCCGCACGGTCTCTCA
>NW_020200659.1:128504-130816 GCF_001531365.2 Cynara cardunculus var. scolymus | reverse complement strand
GAGTGGCTAGATGGTTAATGTTAGCCCTGGAGGATTTAGAATCAATGCCATAGGAGACCGCAGAGGAGAACATCCCTTTGATCTCATCCTTGAAGGCAGAATAATCGGTGTAGCCGGCGGAAATGAAGTCTGCAGCAAATTGGGCGGCAACCTCTGTTAGTTCTGTCTTGAGCTTTTGGATTGAAGAAGGGTTGAGAGACAGGGCGCTGAAAGCTTCTGAGAGGTCGTCTTTGTTGAGGACAGAGCTCTGAAGGGTTGATACGGTCGCCTTGAGCTCAGAGGCTGTGGAAGTCAACTCCTTCAGAGCCTCTGTAAGAGGTGCAAGAGCCTCTGATGCCGGTTGGGAGGAGAAGCTTTTCAACTCATCCATCCTTTGTGGCGAAGGTTTGTAACTCTTTCTTCGTCACATAAGTACTCAGGGAACCTAGATCACCAACACATGGTGACCTAGTAGCCTCGGAGTGTGAGGCGCCCTCAGTGACTGGTTTGTCGATGTCAGCTTGGGGACCTCCACCGGATCCTCAAACATCTCCAATTGGAAAGCCTACCAGTGTTCTGTCGATGTCGTGCCTAGTAGGTTCAGAGCCTAACTTGGCAGAGGGATCGAGTGGAGACTTTGGGCGTTCTAGACCCGTAGTCTCGGTGAATCTCTCATATGCCTCTAAAGCATAACTTGGTTGTTCACTCAAGTGTGGAGGGGCAACGGATGCCTCTCTGGGTTATGACGAGTCCTTGGGCGAATGGACTCTTATTGTAAAACCACCATCCTTTTGAGAGGATGTTGGAGTAGATTATGGTTCCCGGACTGTGCATTCAACAGAGGACGAAAGAATGTCCTCTGCGAGGTAGGTTTGGGTTGGGTTCAGCGTGTGCACGCTTTTTTCAATAGGGGTTCCCTCTAGAACAGGGTCCCTAGAAATGTGGGTTGCACTAGGAGGGGGGTTGGGTGTGTGCCTTCGGCATCTTTTTCTCCCTCATCTAACTCCAATTCTTCTTCTTCGTCATCTAGAACAACTTCTGTCCCCAAATCCACTACTTCTGTGGGCGCTTTAAACTCTTGTTCGGTGTGGAAGATAACATCGTGTATCTGCTCTGTTGGGGACTCTTCATGAACAACCTTGCGCAACCTTCTGCGCTTTGGAGCAGCCTCTGCGGGGCTTTCTTGGAGTACAGCCTCTGTGACCTCAACCTCTATGGTTGGGCCTTCTTCGATTTCTTCTTCTTTGGCTTTTGTAGAGGACTGCTTGGACCCTCTTCTTCTGCGGGTCTCTTTTTCCCTTTTTTTCTCAGAAGAGTCAACATCCTTCTGAGGCTTCTTTGTCTTCTTTTTCTTTTGTGGGGGACTTACTACTCTCGGTCTGTCCTCACTCACCTTTCTAGCCTCTGCTGGCTCCTCCCTTCTTCCCTCAACCCTCATTTTTTGCACTTTCTCCCCTAAGGGGATACCTATGCGTGGAGGGGTTTCAAGGACTGGCTCTGGCCTCCTGTATCCACGTCTGTACGCTTTYCTATCTCCGTGGCTAAGGTATTTGAGCATGGCTTTTGATAGAGGTCTTGGGCTTCTGTACCCTAGCTCATGCTCTGTGGGGTGGAACTCCTTCATTGGATACAGTCGCGCATTTGGTTCTATAGAGGGCAGCTTCTCTGCTATCATTTCACCAAAGACCAAACCAAAGAACCTTTGTAGGATTAGATTTGGATGATTGAGGTCCTCTTTGGACTTCTTTTGTGCCTTCACCTTTGATCTTTCACCCCTCTGAGTAGCACACTTCTTTTTGATTAATCTCACCATGTCTTCGAAGATGAGCTGTGCGTAATCAAGGGGCARRTTGAARTAGATTCCATATACAATGGAAAGCATGGCGTGTGAGGCTTGGTCATGGCTGCCGACCTTCCCTGTTAGACAGCAATTCACTATCGAAAACAGAGTGTTCCAAATAGGGGAAGGCCTTTCCATTTGAATTCAGTCCTTTTTACAATTTTAGTCTTGGCAGTGTAGGAGTGAAATTCAAGGAATTCAATCAGTTCGGCGTCTGTTGGGGATGGAGCGAAGGTATCCAAATTTAGATTTGCCAAGGAGGGTAGACGGAGGGCTGTTTGCAGGGTATTCACATTCAATTCCATTGGAATAAGCTATTTAACAGTCGGGTGTGAAGCATAACCTACAATGCTTAAACCAGAATTATCTAGGGTAGTGATATATGAACTTAGCAAGAATTGGGTAATATAGGTTTCTGGTGTAGGCTTAGTTGCTGAGAGAGCATAGTATAAAGGATGGTTGCGAAGGATTTCAAGGAGGGGATATGTATATT
>NW_020200659.1:126432-127644 GCF_001531365.2 Cynara cardunculus var. scolymus | reverse complement strand
TATAAGGCTTCTGTCGTTAGTCCTCTGTTTTCTTCTGTGGATGGTATCCTTCTGTCAAGACTTGCAGAATACTTTTTCATACTTTTACAAGAAGTGAATAATAGAGCTAACAATTTTGATAAGACTCACCATATCATCATTATTGAGTTGCGCGTAATCAAGAGGCAGATTGAAGTAGATTCCATATACAATGGAAAGTATGGCATGTGAAGCTTGGTCATGGCTGCCGACCTTCCCTGTTAAGAAACAATTGATTATTGAGAACAGAGTATTCCACATTGGGGGAAGGCCCTTCCTTTTGAATTCAGTCTTTTTTATGATGGTTGTCTTTGCTGTGTAGGAGTGAAATTCAAGGAACTCGATCAATTCTGCATCTGTAGGAGATGGAGTGAAGGTATCCAAATTAAGATCTTCCAAGCAAGGTAGATGCAGGGCTGTACGCAGGGTATTTACATTCATTTCCATTGGAACCAGAGATTTGACAGTAGGGTGTGAAGCATAACCTACTATGCTTAATCCAGAATTCTCCAGGGTACAAATGTATGAACTGAGCAAAAATTGGGTAATATAGGTTTCTGGGCTAGGTTTAGTTGCTATGAGAGGATAATATATAGGGTAATTGCGAAGGATTATGATAAGAGGATATGTGTATTCAGGGAAGCCAGTTGGTGAGGGAGCGAAATAGTAGTTGTTAGGTTTCTTTACAAGTACCACTTTCTCATATCGATTTTGGAAGAACGATAGGGCATGAGAAGTGAGTGCTTGTGATTGATTTACTTCATTTTTTATTGAGTTATTCACAGATTGAATGGAGGCAGATTTGCTTGAAGACATTGTTGCAGGTTTAGCCGAAAAGTTTGAGGTTCGTCGGAGTATAAGGAGTAATGAAGAGGTTTACGTTTTGGGGGGAAGGGTATTTATAGTGAGGGATTTTGAATGGGAACTGTTTATTTGGCTATAAATCGTGATTAGTGGCTTTTGGGGTAGACGAATCAAAAATATGACACGCGGTGTTGGGAAGACGCACGATTGATGACGTGCTCCCCCGTTTCTGACACACGCGTGGTTAACTTTATCCCTTATCCACAGAACCACGCGCACCATATCAATAATAGAAAACTATAGAAAAGAGTTCTCTTAGAGGCCTAAGGGTAACAGAGCCTCTGTGATATGTGCGGGCCTTCTAACATGTTACACCTTTATTTACGTAAA
>NW_020200659.1:121233-123240 GCF_001531365.2 Cynara cardunculus var. scolymus | reverse complement strand
TTGATAAACAACAATTTTACCGGTGTTGGAACAAAATCAATGGTCGTACAAAAGTGGGTTTATCGCATCCATAGTCTCATTGCTCATGATATTGCGCATTGCATGCTTTAGAGATACATATAGTGAAGGGCCACTACTAAAGCCTGCTGAGATAGTTTCCATGCCCCGCATTGTCTGGTCTTGTCGCCAACCAGACCGATATAGTTACCAAAAAGTAATTTATGCACCCCCCGTCGCACAATGTGAGGATGAGGTGGGATTGTCAGTCCTATAGCGCTATCCATAAATACTACCGGCTCACAACSCGTGAGTTAATATAGTAGTGTTACATGTACGAGGACTTCCAATGTGATAAATAAACAACCCATTCATCTATATATCCAAGACATGCATATCATAGAAAAATATAGTTCTCACGAAATAATCGTCGCAGCGATTATATAGTTTCCAAAAATAATGTTTCCAACAACATATAGTTCCAACAGAATAATAAATTCGGCATAAAGGTAGTTCCAACAAAATAAAGTTTCCAACATATATCAACCGGTAAATTTAAAGAGTTTTAGTCATGCTTTTCACCCCAAAAATGCTAAAAAGCGTTAAAAAGGGGCCGTAACTCACCGAGTTTACGAGTTCGAGGATTCTCGAGTTGGCAAGGTGTCACCGATTCCCGATGCTAGTCAAACAAAGTATTTTAATGAGTCCCTTATTTGATCACATTTTTAAGGTTCAACAATATTTTATCTTGCATCCGAGAGATTTTTAGCGATATTGTAGATTTATTGCAAAACAAGGATTTTCGGTATCGAAATCACGTTCGGGGTTGATAAGATGGTCATGCATTTGGGTCCTTTATTCAACTCCAAAAATTATGAAATTTTTATATGTTTTAGAACAATGAGTCTAGTACCTACTGTCCAGATTTCAAGATTTTTAGAAAAGTATAAGTCCTTCAAACATTAGACTTTTTAAAGTCTCGACAGTAAGTTGAGCTGTTGCGCAACCTTTTTGTACAGACTGTTTGGGGATCTTAAACATGGAAATTTTAAGAACGGCCAGTGGGGTTTGAAAGCCAACTCAATGAACTTGATTTAAAAAAAATAATCATATTATTTGGACATTTTATGAGTAAGATATACCTCCCCAAAGTCAAGGTCAGATTCTGCCAAAAGCTGATGGCCGACTTTTGCTTGTGTATTGAGTTTATCAAAAGTTATTCTTTTGTTTTGTCTCCATTATGATGGGTTTTCTTTTCCAAGATCTGATACTAGATTTATTAAAGAGGTTTTATCTCTTTTTTGGCCCTCTTCTCACACATGCAAGACCCATTTTTCACAACAACCAACTATGAAATGATTATTTAGCCATTTTCACATCTTTTGCTTGGATTTTGAATGTTCCAAGATCAAGATTGTTTTTGGCACACGAAATGTGTCATTTTGACCATATGCATGATGAAACTTTTGTACAAAATGTGAAGAAGATCAAGAATGGATGTAGGATTAAGAGAATGCAATGTAGGTTAAACCTTACGTATTGCATAAGATGATCAAAACTCTAAAAATGCAAGAATTAATGACAAGCGATGAGGGAAAAACCAYTCTTATCGCATTTTGATGAGTAAAAATTTATATCATCTTACAATGAGGGTAGTTCCACTCTAATATGTAAGATGATACAACAATTATTTTAAGGAAAATCCCAACTTTGGTTGGTCATAGATGATTTCCATAGCATAAATGCATGGTTGATGCATCTACCAACGTTAGGAGAAGAAGATAGTTTGAAAAAGAGTTTTAGATGAGGAAACATAAACAAAATTTACCTTAGATGGTCTTGAAATATTGATGAACTCTTGAATGTAAGAAGTATTTGTAGAGAGAAGTAGGAGGATTTCTAGAGAGAGGTTAGAGAGTTTGAGAGAAAATGTTGTAGAGAGGGAGAGTGAAATGAGAGAATGAGAGTTGTGAGTGAAAAGAAAAAGTCTTTTTATAGGTAGAAAGAGGA
>NW_020200659.1:116463-118947 GCF_001531365.2 Cynara cardunculus var. scolymus | reverse complement strand
TGTACCATACAGGTAATGTCTCCAAATTTTAAGTGCAAAGACCACTGCTCCTAGTTCTAGATCATGAGTAGTGTAGTTTCGCTCGTGAACCTTAAGCTGCCTGGATGCRTAGGCGATAACTTTATCCTTTTGCATCAACACACACCCCAGTCCTTGATGGGACGCATCATAATATACTACAAAATTTTATGTCCCTTCCAGCAAGGCTAGAATTGGCGCATCGCACAACATTTGCTTTAGTGGTTGAAAAGCGTCCTCTTGTCGTTGTCCCCACTCAAACTTCTTGTCCTTCTGGTTTAACGTCGTCAACGGTTGTGTGATCTTCGAAAACCCTTCGATGAATCTCCTGTAATATCCGGCCAATCCTAAGAATTGACGGATTTCTGTCGGCGTTTTCGGGGTCTCCCATTTCTTGATTGCTTCAACCTTTGCTGGGTCCATGGGTATCCCTTTCTCACCAACCACGTGCCCAAGAAAATGTACTTCTCGAATCCAAAATTCACACTTCGAGAATTTGGCATACAATTTCTGGTCCCTAAGTAACTCTAGTATCACCTTTAAATGTTTCTCATGATCTTCTTTGCTTCGGGAGTATATTAGTATGTCATCGATGAACACGATTACAAACTTGTCTAGGTATGGTCTGCATACTCTATTCATCAGATCCATAAATACGGCTGGAGCATTCATGAGTCCGAAGGGCATAACCATAAATTCATAATGTCTGTAGCGTGTCCAGAACGTCGTCTTAGGAACATCCTTTACATGGAYTCTCAGCTGGTGATATCCTGAYCGTAGATCGATCTTAGAAAAGAAGCTAGCGCCTTGAAGCTGATCAAACAAATCGTCTATCCTAGGGAGTGGATAACGATTCTTGATAGTCAACTTGTTCAGCTCCCTATAGTCTATGCACATTCTGAGGGATCCATCCTTTTTCTTAACGAACAATACAGGTGCTCCTCAGGGTGAAGAGCTTGGCTGAATAAATCATTTCTCCAGTAAATCCTGTATTTGGTTTGACAACTCCTGCATTTCTACCGGTGCTAAGCGGTACGGTGCTTTGGCAACCGGTGCTGCTCCAGGAATTAAGTCGATTTGGAACTCGACTTACCTTGGTGGAGGTAGTCCGGGCAACTCGTCTGGAAACACCTCAGGATAATGTCGTACTACCAAAATGTCCTCAAGTTTCTTCCCTTCAGGTTTCTTTTCTGTCACCTGGTCTAAGAATGCCAGGTACTTCTTCCTCAAGTAGCTATGAATCTTCATACAGGATACTATCCTAAGGCTTCWCTCAGGTGTTTCGCCTTGGACTATGAGTGTCTCGCCGCCTTGTAATGGAATCCTTACAACCTTCTCATAACAGCCTATTTGAGCTCTATTTAGTGACAACCATTCCATGCCTATAACTACATCGAAACTTCGTAACTCGATCGGAATGAGATCTATACTAAACAGCCTATCAGCTAGGCCTAAAGTGCAATCGGGAATTACATCACAAGCCTCGAACATTCGTCCGTCAGCCATTTCTATAGTGTACGTTTCATCTAGTCTTTTAGAGTTTAAATGAATTAGGGGTCTAAAGTCTAAGGAAACAAAACTTCTATCGGCACCAGAGTCAAAAATCACCGATGCATAATGGTCGTTTAAAAGAAACGTACCTGTTACCACATTGGGATCCTAACGTGCCTCTTCAGCTCCAATCACAAAAGCCCTTCCCCGAGCTTGCATTCCCTGACTCACTGAATTGGTGCGACTTCCTTGACTACCACTGATGTTGCTCCTCGGTCATGTCCTTAACTTAGGACATCTGTCCCTAAAATGGTCCTGGCTTCCACATTCAAAGCATCTCTTCCTTTCACTATGAGTTTCTCCTTCCTTCCTACAGTACTGTCTGGTATGTCCTAGCTGATCACACTTCGCACACTGAAGACAAGTTCCGTGGTAGTGACGGTTGCACTTGTTACATTTTGGTATGGAACCCATGTATGTTCCTTGCCCTTGTGCCCTTACTCCAAAGTTCCTAACTGATTGCGAGCTCCGGTTCGAACTACCGCTGGTCTTCCGTCCTAGTTGATCTTCCGGCTTCCTTTTCCCACCTAGATTCACCTTGCCTACTGCTCCTGCTCTAAAAGCATCGTTGGTTAAGCGACCGGCTAAAACCACCACGCTTTGGATGGTAGCGGGGTTAGCGGATGTCACCATCCCTCGGATCTCTGGAGCTAGTCCCCAAATGTACCTATTAATCCTTTTCTCTTCCGGAGTCACCATGTATGGAACAAGCTTGGCAAGTTCATGGAAACGTGTTGTATACATGTCCACATCCATGCCCTTCATGGTATGGTTCTAGAATTCTGCTTCCAGTTTTTGCACCTCACTCTTAGGGCAGTATTCCTTTATGAGTAGTTTCTTGAAATCTTCCCATGACAAATTGTACGCCGCTTCTCGACCCCTGGTTTGCACTTGGATATTCCACCAAGTGAGAGC
>NW_020200659.1:93078-114718 GCF_001531365.2 Cynara cardunculus var. scolymus | reverse complement strand
TTGATAAACAACAATTTTACCGGTGTTGGAACAAAATCAATGGTCGTACAAAAGTGGGTTTATCGCATCCATAGTCTCATTGCTCATGATATTGCGCATTGCATGCTTTAGAGATACATATAGTGAAGGGCCACTACTAAAGCCTGCTGAGATAGTTTCCATGCCCCGCATTGTCTGGTCTTGTCGCCAACCAGACCGATATAGTTACCAAAAAGTAATTTATGCACCCCCCGTCGCACAATGTGAGGATGAGGTGGGATTGTCAGTCCTATAGCGCTATCCATAAATACTACCGGCTCACAACGCGTGAGTTAATATAGTAGTGTTACATGTACGAGGACTTCCAATGTGATAAATAAACAACCCATTCATCTATATATCCAAGACATGCATATCACAGCAAAATATAGTTCTCACGAAATAATCGTCGCAGCGATTATATAGTTTCCAAAAATAATGTTTCCAACAACATATAGTTCCAACAGAATAATAAATTCGGCATAAAGTTTCGAACATATATCAACCGGTAAATTTAAAGAGTTTTAGTCATGCTTTTCACCCCAAAAATGCTAAAAAGCGTTAAAAATGGGCCGTAACTCACCGAGTTTACGAGTTCGAGGATTCTCGAGTTGGCAAGGTGTCACGATTCCCGATCCTAGTCAAACAAAGTATTTTAATGAGTCCCTTATTTGATCACATTTTTAAGGTTCAACAAGATTTTATCTTGCATCCGAGAGATTTTTAGCGATATTGTAGATTTATTGCAAAACAAGGATTTTCGGTATCGAAATCACGTTCGGGGTTGGTAAGATGGTCATGCATTTGGGTCCTTTATTCAACTCCAAAAATTATGAAATTTTGATATGTTTTAGCACAATAAGTCTAGTACCTACTGTCCAGATTTCAAGATTTTTAGAAAAGTATAAGTCCTTCAAACAGTAGACTTTTTAAAGTCTCGACAGTAAGTTGAGCTGTTGTGCAACCTTTTTGTACACACTGTTTGGGGGTCTTAAACTTGGAAATTTTAAGAACGGCCAGTGGGGTTTGAAAGCCAACTCAATGAACTTGATTTAAAAAAAATAATCATATTATTTGGACATTTTATGAGTAAGATATACCTCCCCAAAGTCAAGGTCAGATTCTGCCAAAAGCTGATGGCCGACTTTTGCWTGTGTATTGAGTTTATCAAAAGTTATTCTTTTGTTTTGTCTCCATTATGATGGGTTTTCTTTTCCAAGATCTGATACTAGATTTATTAAAGAGGTTTTATCTCTTTTTTGGCCCTCTTCTCACACATGCAAGACCCATTTTTCACAACAACCAACTATGAAATGATTATTTAGCCATTTTCACATCTTTTGCTTGGATTTTGAATGTTCCAAGATCAAGATTGTTTTTGGCACACGAAATGTGTCATTTTGACCATATGCATGATGAAACTTTTGTACAAAATGTGAAGAAGATCAAGAATGGATGTAGGATTAAGAGAATGCAATGTAGGTTAAACCTTACATATTGCATAAGATGATCAAAACTCTAAAAATGCAAGAATTAATGACAAGCGATGAGGGAAAAACCATTCTTATCGCATTTTGATGAGTAAAAATTTATATCATCTTACAATGAGGGTAGTTCCACTCTAATATGTAAGATGATACAACAATTATTTTAAGGAAAATCCCAACTTTGGTTGGTCATAGATGATTTCCATAGCATAAATGCATGGTTGATGCATCTACCAACGTTAGGAGAAGAAGATAGTTTGAAAAAGAGTTTTAGTTGAGGAAACATAAACAAAATTTACCTTAGATGATCTTGAAATATTGATGAACTCTTGAATTAAGAAGGAATTGTAGAGAGAAGTAGGAGGATTTCTAGAGAGAGGTTAGAGAGTTTGAGAGAAAATGTTGTAGAGAGGGAGAGTGAAATGAGAGAATGAGAGTTGTGAGTGAAAAGAAAAAGTCTTTTTATAGGTAGAAAGAGGAAAGGGGGGGGGGCATCCATGGAGTGGGCCTATGGGCCCTCTCTCTCATTTTTTTTTGTAAAAATATTAGCCCAATACTTAATAAGTTGGGTACTTTTGTGAGAAATTGAGAAAAAGCCCAAATTCCTATTTTATGAGATAAATAATTTCCTTAAATATAATTTTAAGTAAAAATATTTAAAATATGAAGACTCTATATTTTATGCAAGTTTTAAAAATTATTTGGAGTGCTTGGCATGATATAATAGAATGGCTAAAATCGGGCATTGGTACCGAAAACGGGCATTTTTCGCGCTTTTTGCAGGAAATGCAGTGTTTTTTTTAAACATTCTTAAGGGAACTCATGTAAATTGAATACTTTTAATATCATTTTATGATCTTGTCTTATCAGTCTGATAGGCAGAATCGGGACCTACCAATATCGTTAAATCGGTTGCGCACGCAGAACCCAAAGTTGTCTTAAAAATGCCGAAGGCAATATATTGAGCTATAATTTACCAAAATTAACTATTTGGGATATAATACTAATATAATCATTGTACAGAACCCTGTTCCATTAATAAAATCAGTTAAAGTAAGTGCTAACCTGAGGTAGGAAGTTGAGGGTTGTCACACTGTAATTGATGCATGTTCTATATTACAGAGGACTATTTTCCAGAACCTCTGTGAGAGACATCAGAGGTTCTGCCACTCTTAACTTGATCGATCAAACGGCTTCTGTCGTTAGTCCTATGTGGTCTTCTGTGGAGTTATCCTTCTGTCAAGACTTGCAGTATACTTTTTCTATACTTTTACAAAATAGGAATAATTGAGCTAACAATATATGTGTGTGATATATATATATATATATATATGTGTGTGTGTGTGTGATATATATATATATATATGTGTGAGTGTGGGTGTTAGTCGACTATTGATAAAAAGCGACCATACACTTGCTATAAATAGCAAGTGTATGTAAAAATAGAAGGGATTGGTTTTTAGAAAGTTTTTCTGTAACTCTGAGAGAAAAAACTGAGAGAATAAATCGCAGGTTCAAATCCGTTCAACATCTTAAGGTGAGTGCTTTATGTTTTGGTAATATTCAAGTTATTATAACTGTTATTGAATCACATTTAGATATATGTATTATTCGGATATTCTACCTAAAACGGACAACAAGTGTCTGGGTTCAATCTAAACCGGACAAGGGATGTCCAGATTAATCCTAAATCACCTAAGTATTGACCGGGGAACACTCTAAATCGCTCAAGTATCAACCGGGTTCATCTAAACCGCTCAAAGATACTCAAGGTGTTTTCCTTAAACAGATCAAGTGACATCCGGTTTACATCATAAACCGGTTAAGGTTTGTCCTGGTTAATGGCTAAATCGCTTAAGTATTAAGAGGTTTAAAGCTAAATCGCCCAAGTGTTAATCGGGGTAACAATCATCATGTGTTGTCCGGATTAGATATCATGTTGACCGGATTTCCTTATCCGACTAAGTTGTCCGGATTTCATATCCGGGTAGTGTTGTCCGGATCTCAAATCCAGTTGACGTTGATCAGACTGTATTTTGAATTAAAGTTCTTATCATGGTAATGGCGGTGTAACCGCGAGAGAGATGTAATTGCAGTGTAACCGCAAGAGAGAAGTAATGGTGGTGTAACTGCGAGAGAGAAGTAATGGTGGTGTAACCGCGAGAGAGAAGTAATGGTGGTGTAAACGCGAGAGAGAAGTAATGGCGGTGTAACCGCGAGAGAGAAGTAATGGCGGTGTAACTGCGAGAGAGATGTAATGACGGTGTAATCGCAAGAGGAAAAGATTCAATAACAAATTATAGATAAAATGTTGTATATGTACAGGTTTGATTCTAAAACTACTAGTTTGGAAAGTAAGTTATTTGTAAGAGTTTTGTACACTCACTAGACCTTTCGGGTTTAACGCTCAGTTGTTGGACTAACCGGTTTTGCAGGTCAACATACCTCGCAGGATAAAGGCAAAGGAAAAGTTTAGAAATAATAAAATTTAGTTGTTCACAAATGTATTGAAGAAAGTTTTTGTTAGTCCGTATTTTGTAAACAATATTACATTCTATGTTATGAGTAATATCATGTGGATTATCTGTATGTGGAAATTGTGGGTTGTTACACAAGACCTTTGTATTTACGCTGAGAACTCTTCATCTATCTGTACTTTTCCTTTAGGTTTTGATATTGTCATCTTTGGGCATGAAGGAAGATGGGGTTTTCGAAGATGGCGTCTAATTTTTCTTCAACCTGCATTCACTGGCAAAGTGACTTTTGCGCTGACAGTTGTAACAGAACGTTGAAGCCTTGTCAATGGGATTTGACTTTGGCTTATCCGAGATGGTCAGCGAGGGAGATTTGCAGAAATTGCTTTTTCTAGCAAACCTTCTAAAAGATTTGGTTAGAAGGGCCAGTGACTCATCAAACTTTTTAAGATTAGAATCTGATAAGTCCTCAGAGTTAGTAGGGTCTAACTCCGTTAATGAAAAAGAAGATATATTTCCCCAAATATCAATCAAATCATATTATCTTCAAAAGTAGAATCAAAGTAGAAAGAGAATTTCACCAAAGCTTCTGAATATTTTTCTTGAGAATGATTACAAAGTGATTAGCAAGACTAACTACTAATCTCCAATTTATACTAAGACAGCATTAACTCTAACTATTACAAAATAGGACAAACAACTTGAATACAACATTTCAGCATAGCATTGAACCCAACATTCTCCCCCTTTGGATTCAAGCACGAGAAATTGTGAATCTTGATTTTCTAAGCCCCAGATGTGTTTCAATCCTTTTCAAAGCACTCCGATATTGCAATTTATCATCTAACAAATTCAAAGAACTTATTAGAATATACCTTTCTTTTGGACTCATCCCATCTTTTTCTGCAGCTTTATCATTATCGACTTTAATTTTCTCAAGTACTTATTCAGCTCACTGAACCACATAAATCTTTTTATTCTGCCTGCAACATCATAAATCACTCCAAACTCCGGATCTTCAAGAATAATGTAGAGAGGATAGCCTTCAATGTCTTGATCTGGTCTTTTCAAATTTATAATCTTTTGGCTACCTTCAAGGCCCATTTGAATATCGACGACCATCAACACTTTAACATGGCTCTTCAAATATCTCTTTATTGCTTCTAGAGCGATGACTGCTCCTTCTCTTCTGATGGTAAGATCCCGATGTTCGTGATACAGATGTTCCAGATCTTCAAGATAAAGATTTGAGAAATTAGCTTTGCTGAACGTCCAGACGTGTCCATACTTCCTTGTAACAGTGAAGACCGGATACCAAACTCTGAGGAGTTTATTTTCATCAATATTCTTGATGGACACTATACAAAGTCTGGTTCGTACTTGACTTATAGGTAGGTGCATGGCTTTAAGAAAATGTTTGTACACCGTTCGATATTCTTGGGTCTCTTGATGAATCAGGAGAATTCTATTAGCATAAAGAGCTTTGTAATGACGGATAAAGATGCCGAAGTAGATATCCTCAAGATATGGTTCTCTAATCCGAGCCTTCTCATACCATGGAATGTTAGCGCGAAATGCAAATGGAACATAATTCTTGGAAAATATCTCTGTAGGCTCAAACGCCAACTTCGGAGTATCAGAAACGACTTGAGACAATATGGTGGAAGGTTCAGCAGTATTTTGATGATCAACCTAAAATGGAAAGAAAGGATCACCTTCATTGATGTCGGTTTCAAAATCAAAGTATATATCAGTTGATTCATCAATGTCTATATCTTCTCCAAAATCCTGATCTCCACCCAGTTCTCTAGAAAATACTTCGTTAAAACCAACATTGGCAGACAAATCTAGTAACAACTTTGTTTCTACCGTGGAGTCTGCCAGCTTTTCGACCATTGGCTCGATCGTTGGATTTTTCTCCATGACTATCACCTTCTCAGCTGTTCTCTGACTGGTAGTCCTTTCTCTTGAGATATCTTGAACATGACTTTCTACATTAACAGTTTCAGAATCAGGCCCGCCTGCAACACCTTCAGCATGAACTGACGACTAAGCCAACCTTTGTCTTTTCCTTTCCCCCTCATGGTGACCAGGATCATCCTGATCATCATGCCTTCGTTTCAAAGAGGTGGCTTGAGCTCGCAAGTGACTTCCAAGGTTGATACCCTTTCGGTTAAGGCATCAATGGAATTCTGCATTAAGGACAGTACTCGAGTATTGGATGCAATTAACTTGCTAACTTTAGAAAAATTAGTCGCAACAACATCTTGGACAGCCAAAAATTTCGAGGCCCTCATGGTAGGATTGTCATCTACTAGCTGCCTTAGGAGCCCAACCAAATCTACATCTGCCGCGTCTAGGTTCTGAGAAGAAATTAGCTTTGCATACAAAAGAGACTTGAGCTCATCCACCGATTGTTCTTGTGCTCTTGGAGGTTCAGAAACAGGCGATAGTGACGGTACAGATGGTTGATCTTCAACTGCTGGCTCTTTACCCTTCAACACCCTTTTCAAATTC
Source organism: Cynara cardunculus var. scolymus (assembly GCF_001531365.2). Taxonomy (NCBI): domain Eukaryota; kingdom Viridiplantae; phylum Streptophyta; class Magnoliopsida; order Asterales; family Asteraceae; genus Cynara; species Cynara cardunculus. Next base: position 108,222 of record NW_020200659.1, on the reverse strand, counting down.
AGGATTTTTTTCGTCATATTGTCCTGGACAGCCTTTAGGGCGCCACCCAAATATTCTCGTGACACGAAGTTGGATAAGATAACACCTGGATCATTTAGATTACTAGTTGTAACAATAGTTGATAAAACTGTTGTGCCTACGTTCAGTGTTGGCAAAATGGTAGCACTGGTAGGACTTCCGACCTGTCCTTGTGGCAAGTCAACAGATTCCACTCTGGTCGTTCCAGCAAGTTCACTAAGAACTATAGTTTGAGCAACATATGCTCTCGACTCATGTGTACCTATGTGTATCGGCTATAAACTCGAGGTGCATAGAATCGATGTTGTAGGCTGGGGCAGAGGCCTAGTATTTTCAATATCTACATTCTCTGAGTGAAAAGCAGATAGATTATATGCTAAGTCCCCATGAGAAGATGAAACAATTGCTTGTTGAGAAGCAACTGAGTGGCTTAGGGGTGTGCAATTGCATTGCTGGGGTAGCTATGTTTATTTCAAAATTAACATTCAACATATGAATGTCAATAGCAGATGTGGGTGTCCGGCTAAGTGTATCAGTTGGGATAGGAGCATGTTCCTCGTTTTGAGCTCCACACTCACTCTCACCATGTTTTTCTCCTTTCCTTTCACTCAACCTCTCAACATTTTCGACTTGTACTCCCTCATCTTCTTCAACTGGAATATCATCCAATAAATGATGCAGGTCATCGTAATCGTTGCCAAACTCATCAATATCAAAAGATAATGTTTGAAGACTTGGGCAAGTTTGTTGATCTTGATTTGTAGGAAAAATTTCATCAATATTATCAATAATTGCGCCCACTTGAATATTCTGAGAAACAGCAGGATGAATGGTATTATCATCATCATCATTATCATCATCATTTTCACCATCCCAGTTGCCTCATCATCTGATGTAGTATCTTCCGAGCTTGATAAAGAAACTGTGGAAGTATTTTTGGTTGAAGTGTTATGCTGATTAGAGTCTCCCTACGACAGACTACCCCTCTCAATCACATTTTCCCTCTACTCACCACCCTGTTCAGGTACTCCATGTTCCTTAACCGTCTCATCTATGTCTAAACCCTCTTCCTCAGCTAAGACATGGGTTGATCCCGGGCCAAGTTCAACCGGTTCTGGTTGAACTATAGGATCTATAACTATCCTATAGTCTATTACACACTGAGCACTCTGATCAGCAAAGGCAAATAACTCAAATGGGATTTCCATTATAGAGTCCAAGTCTTCAAGTTCAGTATGCGAATGAATACGTTGCATGATGAACGACGGTCCGACTTCACTGTTTGCCCTGGCCGGAATGTCATCATTTGCGTTCATCATTGCTTTAATTATAAGTTAAAGAAATCTCTGAAAAGGTACAAACTTGCTGGCTTTAGACGGGAATCTTTTGGCATTGACCAACTCAATTAGTTCATTCCAAATGATAAGCGCGTAATCGTAATGACGAGTGAATACGATTCCGTGGAAGACCTTCAGGAATGGACTGCTGCAAGTATCAATCCCGGCAGTCTTAGATGTTAGGCACCGATTGAGTATGGAAAATAGCAAGTGCCATATTGAAGGAAGAAATCTTCTTTTAAATTGAGACGGATTAGTTAACTCTTGCGAGTATCCTAATATTTTGATGTCTCTACACAGCCCTTCATCAGTGATCAGTTGTTCGAATCTTGAAGGAGTTGGTCCTGGTAGACGTAAAATTCTTCGGAGTCTTTTCAAAGTCAACCGACTTATGTATTCGTCTACATTGCCTTCAAAATAATAAATGTCGCCATCTTTTGAAAGAGAAAGTGTATGCCAGAATTGTTGTAGGTACACCATCGGGACTTCAGCTGTAGCTGAAAGAGCATAAGCAATTGGGTGTCCACGAAGGATTTCAGGGATTATTTGTATTCGCATGGCATATCAAAATTGAAGTGGTGGTTATTTGGCTTGATTTATAGGTGTAGGCATTGTGGGAATAAGGATTCATCTGGAATAGGTGTAGTTATAGGCTGGGTTGGGTTATTTAAGTTGTCAGATCTGACAGAGGGAATGTGAGATTCCTCGTCAGATCGGTGATGTTCATCAGCCATTTTCCCTGTAAAAACACAGAATGTTAGATCCAGAATGAAATTTTTTTTTGATACAATACCAATACCAGATATGAAAGAAACCACACTAGTTTTGAACAAATTTCATAAAAAATATTATAAAAAAAATTCACAAACTAAAAAAAATTCAAAAACTTAAAAGAAAATTAAGAGTTAAAAAAATATTAAAACTAAAAAAATTAAACAAAACTTTAAAAACAAATTCTTAACTAAAACAAAAAAAAATTAAAAAAAAATTCTTAAGTAAAAAATTAAAAAAATTAAACTAAAAAAAATTGTAATACTAAAAAAAATTGAAACTAAAAAAAACACAAATTTTCTAAAAAAATATTCACCCGAATTACCAATCCGGGTAAAAACAAAAACAAAAAAATCCAAGTCTAAACAAAATCGAACAAAACACAAACCTCACACCGGTTGAGGTTGACTGGAGTGAACTTCTATCACTTTCTCCGGTGGTTATTGGGTTTAATGTTAAGATATAGGTATTGAGGAAAAACGGCTTCTTCTGGGAACGAGATATTTTGTGACTGGGGTGACTGAGAAAAATTATTTGATCTGACTGAGGGGATATGGGTTCCTCGTTAGATCTATGTTGGTTTTGGATGTTTTATTCAGCCATTTTCCTATAAGAAAGAAAAATATTAGATCCGCAAATGAAATAATTTTTCACAAAATATCAACACGACACAAAACCTAACACTATGATTTGCCAAAAAACAATTAAATTTTCCTCCAAAAACTAAGAAAAAGTTCGATTAAACTTTCTCGTTCAAATCAAAACAAAAAAAATATTAAAAAGATAACAAGTCCAATTTTTTTTTAACAAACTAAAAAAATCCTAAGACTTTAATAAAAATAAAATACTAATACTATAAAAAAAATCCTAACACTTAACTAAAAAAATAAGATTAAAAATTAAAACAAAAAAATAAACTCCAAAAGAAAAATGACTAAAAATAAATTTATACTAAAAATAATTTAAAAAAAATACTAAGATTAAAAAAATAATAGTAAACTAAACTAAAAAAAATTATAACTCAAACCAAAAAAATATCTAAAAAAATACTAAAACAAAAAAAAATCTAAAGTCAAACATAAAATATACCTAAAAAATTATCTACAAAAATTTATAGTAATAAAAACTACAAAAACAAAATACTAAAAAAAACAAAACTACAAAAAAAAATTCGGATTACAAAAAAATTACACAAAACAAAAACAAATTGAGAAGCCTAAAAAAATAAATTAAAAAAAAATACTCATCCGGATAACTAATCCGGACACAACCACGGAGATGAACTTCGGTCACCTTTTTCAGTGACGAAGTCCGGTCAACACAAAAGTTTCAAAATCAAATACCAAAACAATTAAGATCAATTCGGTTAACAATCAACAAGCAGTCCATACAGATTAAGTTCTTAATGAGATTATCAAGTCAAAAACATTCCAGATTCATGATTTTAACGATTTCAGATTTATAGTTCTTATTACCATATTCATATTCAAGTTTATGTTTATGATGATCAATTTAGTCCAAATAACAATTGACAAACCTTTTAATGTTCAATAAACAGTCCAATGAAGTACGGATACGGATGATTAAGGTCAAATAAATTGTGTAGAAGATGAAGATGGAAAACTTAAAATTTTATGATTTTGAACATGAACAGAAACTTTTTCAAAACCCAAAAATTCCTTCAAATCTTCAAAAATATTGATCAAAGCACGAAATTGTATGAACAACAATTAATCAGATCATTTTATCGCACACTATGAACCAAGTTTTAACAATCAAATCACAAAAATGAATGAGATTTGAGATGAATTATGATGAAACAGTCAATAAAACTCAAGAACAGTATGACTATCCAAGGATAGTTCGATGAATATGGTAAAAAATCCAGAAATTGTGTAGAAAATCCTCGAAAATCATGCAATTCTTTTATCGAATCTCTGCAGATTCAGCTCTGATACCAATTGATTGTCCCAAAATATTACTAAATCAGATAAATCTTGTATGAGCAATAAGAACAATTAGAGAGAATATTAACCCAAATGATTTTGTATTAAATCTTCAATGATTACACAATAATTATCTCTAATGACAATTCTACTCTCAATAATGATGATTAACTTTACTAATTACATGGCACTACCTACTTATACTAGAAAGCAATAAAGGCTAAACTATTACAAAATGAGATAAACTAACTTGAATACAACATTTTAAGCACTGCTTTGAACCCAACAGGTTGTATTAATCCAAGTGGTCATGGAGAGATGAGACAAGGAGAGCCAATTGCTAAAGGAAGAGCCTTTCAGATGACGGGAGGCGAGGCGGAAGAACATCCTGAAGTGGTGACAGGTACATTCCTTGTTAATTCAGTATGTGCCAAAGTTTTATTTGACTCTGGAGCAAATCGTTCTTTCGTATCACTGTCATTTGTTAACTGCGCCTGTTTAGAATCTAAAGCAATGAATAAGAATTTAATTGTGGAAACAGCAAATGATAGTGAAGTATTGGTTAAGGAAACGATAGATGAATGTTTCATAAGTATAAAAGGGTGTGAGGTGCCTAAACAATTATTTCCTTTGCTTTTAAGGGAGTTTGATATAATTTTAGGCATGGATTGGTTAGCTAAAAATCAAACTAACATAATCTGCAATGAAAAGATGATCCATATAGACTTACCGGAAAAAAAGAGGTTGAAATTTACGGGGACCGACGAGATCGTAACTCCAGACTTATCTCGGTTTTAAAGGCTTGGAAATATGTACAGAAGGGATGTGCTAGTCGTAAGAGAATTTCCTGAAGTATTTCCAGAAGACTTGATAAGTCTACCTCCGGACCGATCAATAGAATTTTAGATTGAATTACTTTCTGGAGCAGCACCTGTTGCACGTGCATCATATAGATTAGCTCCTTCTAAATTAATGGAGTTAATTTCACAATTGAAAAAATTGTTGGATAAAGGTTTTATCCGACCAAGTACTTCTCCATGGGGTGCGCCAGTACTATTTGTAAATAAGAAGAATGGATCAATGAGAATGTGCATTGATTATCGGGAATTGAATAAATTAACAATCAAAAATAAGTATCCTCTTCCAAGAATTGATGATTTGTTTGATCAATTGGTTGGGGCTGCTTATTTTTCGAAAATTGACTTACGATCCGGTTACCATCAATTGAAAATTCGGAATGAAGATGTAATATTCGGTTACGAGTTTTGAATTAAGTTTTTTGGAATATATATATATATACATATATATATATATGCATGTGTATTAATATGTGTATATATATATATATATATATAATATTTGTATATGAGTAGGATGTGTGAGTGTGGGTGATCAAGTTGGGAACAACCGACTTTTGAAGGCGGCCATACACTTGCTATAAATAGCAAGTGTATGTAAAAAGAAAAGGATTTCTACTTTTTGAAAATTTTTCTTCATATTGAGAGAAAAGACTGAAGATAAAAAGCTGGCTTAATCCGATCAACAATCTAAGGTGAGTGTATATTGCTTTACAGTATTGGTTATTACTTATTTTACTGCTAGAATCTGCTATTTATGAACTGCATTTCATAAATATTTGGTTAAGTCATTAAACCGGACAAAGAGTGTCCGGAGTTCTCCTTAAACCGGTCAAGAGGTGACCGGATTTCATCTAAACTGGTCAAGAGGTGACCAGATTTCCCTTAAATCCCTCATATGTCATCTGGTGAAACCCTAAACCGCCCAAGTGTTCTCCGGATATCTCCTTAAACCGCCCAAGTGTTAACCGGATTAAGAGCTAAMCCGCTCAAGCCATGTCCGATTTATTCTTTTTCTACTCTTAAGTAATTGTCCGGATTTCATATCCGGACAAGGTTGACCGGACTTCAAATCCGGCTAATGTGTTGAAACTTCAGAGATGAAATGGCGATGTAACCGCGAGAGAGATCAAATGACGGTGTAACCGCGTGAGAGATGAAATGGCGGTGTAACCGAGAGAGAGATGAAATGGCGGTGTAACCGCGAGGGAGATGAAATGGCGGTGTAACCAGGAGAGAGATGAAATGGCGGTGTAACCGCGTGTGAGATGAAATGGTGGTGTAACCACGAGAGAGATGAAAAGATATGTGATAGATAAGGATAAAATGTTTGTGATATACAGGTTTGATTCTAAACTGCTAGTTTAGAGAGTATGTTGTTGATATGAGTTATATACACTCACTAGACCTTTTGGGTCTAATGCTCAATTGTTGGACTAACCTGTTTTGCAGGTCGTCATTCTTCGCAGGATAGAAGCAAGGGAAAAGTTTAGAATTGATGACTTTTTGTTACTCATAAATGTATTAAAGAAAGTTTTTGTTAGTCCGTATTTTGTAAACATTATTACATTCTGTGTTATCAGTATGATGATGTGGTTTGTCTGTCTAGTGGAAATTGAGGGTTGTTACAGTTGGTATCATAGCCTTAGTTTAAGGGATCTGGGTATTTGCAAAATACTTAGACTTAAACTAGAGGTGCGTAAGTTATGATAATAGGTTTCAATGTGTCTATGAACATGAGAATATGTTATAGCTGAACCTATTATGAGAAAGATAGATTATATATGACTGATATAATCTGAGTTATGGGTAGACATGAGGATAAATGTGTTATTATGTTGTGATTACCAGAATAATCATGTGTGTTTAAATGTGACAGAAAAAGTTATATACTGAGAAATGACAGATAATCCCAATCAATCAGAAAGGACCTCTACTGGTTATGGAAGAGGTCGGGGAAGAAGAAACGTAACACAAGGAGAGGACCTGGAAAATGTGATGACGATAGAAACGCGAAGTTGTAGCAGGGGTCGAGGAAGAGGTAGATGTACTAGGCAAGAACAGGAACTGTCGGTTCAAGAAAGTTTAATGTCTGGTCATGAAAGAGGAAGGGCAAGGGGTGGACACAATGTTCCTGATCATGGATTTATTACCCAAGAAATGTTGGCAGCAGAGTTGGGAAAGTTCCATGAAATTTTGGTGAATTTGTTGGGACGTACAACCCAAAATAATCCAGAAGTGGTAAGAAATCCTGATTATCATGAGGAAGCCAGAGCTAGTACACCGGTAACTGGTACATCTGTACCCCTTACTTCGTCTTCAATACGAAAAGGAGGAGATATCAAAATGTTTCTTGCTTGTAAACCTCCTAAGTTTTCTGGTGAGCGTGATCCTGTTAAAGCTATGTGTTGGCTTAAAAAAATAGAACTGAGACTGCAAATCAGTAAAAGTATAGAAGAGGACAAAGTCATGCTTGCTATATATCGTTTAAGATCAAGTGCTTTGTACTGGTGGGAAGTTCTGTCCAGTTCAGATCCGAATATTCTGAAAACCATGTTGTGGGAAGAATTTGTGGTTAAGTTTAAAATGCAGTATTGTCCTGAAGCTGCAGTAAGAAAATTGAAAGATGATTTCCTTCGTCTTGAACAAGGAAACATGTCAGTCCGCCAGTATACAGAAGTTTTCATGGAACAATCTAGGTTTGCTGAAGCCTATATTATATCTGAAAACAGGAAGGTGATAAAGTATATATGGGGATTGGAGTCGAATCTTCGGAAATATGTGATATCCAGGAATCCGACAACATTTCAAGTGGCAGTTGATGCTGTTGAAATACTAGAACAAGACATTAACCGACAACCACAAGAAAAGGTTGGACAGAAAAGAAAGGAGGAAGCTACAGTAACTGATTTTCGTAGACCAAGGTTTATGGAAAATTTGAGTCGGCCAGTCTCAAGATTTGCTGATAGGGCGTGTACCCGATGTCATAAGATACATCAGGGAAATTGCAATGTAGAATCTCGAGTATGCTTTAAATGTCAGGTTCCAGGACATATAGCTCGCGACTGTCGGATGACGCGGAGGTGTTTTACTTGTAATTCATCTCAACATGTAAATGCCGATTGTCCGCAAGCAAAGAGTCGAGGGTCTGGTTTTGCTGGAGGTCAGGGATCTGGATATTCTGGGGGTTGAGGATCTGGGTATGTGCCAACGGGTCGTGGACAAATAGATAATTGTGTTAATCCAAGTGGACGGGGAGGGATAAGACAGGCAGAGTCTAATATAAGAGGGAGAGCCTTTCAGATGACAAGAGGCGAGGCAGAAGAGCACCCTGAAGTAGTAACAGGTACATTCCTCGTTAATTCTGTATGTGCCAAAGTTTTATTTGATTCGGGTGCAAATCATTCTTTTGTGTCACCATCGTTTGTTAACTGCGTACATTTAAAATCTAAAGCGTTGAGTGAGGATCTAATTGTGGAAACAACAAATGATAGTGAAGTTTTGGTTAAGGAAAGTATATATGAATGCTTTATAAGTATAGAAGGGTGTGAAGTGCCTATACAATTGTCTCCTTTGCCTTTAAAGGAATTTGATATAATTTTAGGCATGTATTGGTTAGCTAAAAATCAAGCTAACATAGTTACCAGAAAAAGGAAAGGTTGTGATTTATGGAGATCGACGGGATCGTTACTCTAGTCTTATTTCAGTCTTGAAGGCTCAAAAGTATGTACAAAAGGGATGTGTTAGTTTTCTTGCATATGCTATAGATATGAAGAAAGAGAAAGAAAAGATGAAAGATATTCCAGTTGTGAAGGAATTTCCTGAGGTATTTCCAGAAGACTTGATAAGCTTACCTCCAGATCGAACAATTGAGTTTCAAATAGAACTACTTCGTGGAGCAGCACCCGTTGCACGTGCACCATATAGATTAGCTCCTTCCGAGTTAAAGGAGTTAATGTCTCAATTGAAATAATTGTTGGATAAAGGTTTTATCCGACCAAGTACTTCACCGTGGGGTGCGTCGGTACTTTTTGTGAAAAAGAAGGATGGATCAATGAGGATGTGCATTGATTACCGAGAGCTGAATAAACTGACAATAAAAAATAAGTATCCTCTCTCGAGAATTGATGATTTGTTTGATCAATTGGTTAGGGCTACTTATTTTTCAAATATTGATTTACGGTCCGATTATCATCAATTGAAAATTCGGAATGAAGATGTGTCGAAAACAACATTCCGTACACGTTATGGTCACTATGAATTCCTGGTTATGCCATTTGGACTCAGACATGCGCCTGCAGCCTTTATGGACATGATGAATAGGGTGTGTCGTCCCTATCTTGATAAATTTGTGATTGTTTTCATTGATGATATTTTGATATATTCTCGGTCGGAAGAAGAACATACACATCATTTAAGATTACTTCTAGAATTGAGAAACTGTATGCCAAGATGTCAAAATGTGAATTTTTGCTACGAGAAGTTTAGTTTTTGGGGCATGTTATCTCATAAGAAGGGATTAAAGTAGATCCAATCAAGATTGAAGCTATTGAAAAATGGGAAGCTCCAAAGACTCCAACTGAAATCATAAGTTTTCTTGGATTGGCTGGGTATTATCGTAAGTTTATACAAGATTTTTCTCGTATAGCTACTCCATTAACGAAACTGACTAAGAAGAATGTGAAATATGAGTGGGATGAAGCACAAGCTCAAGCCTTTCAGATGTTAAAAGATAAGTTATGCAGTGAACCAATTCTATCTTTGCAAGATGGAATGGAAGATTTTGTGGTATATAGTGATGCATCAAAGATGGGTTTGGGTTGTGTATTAATGCAACGTGGAAAGGTAATAGCTTATGCTTCTAGACAGTTAAAAAATCATGAAAGGCAGTATCCTACTCACGATATGGAATTGGCGGCAGTAGTGTTTGCTTTGAAGATATGGAGGCATTATTTGTATGGAACAAAATGCCAAATCTTCACAGATCATAAGAGCTTGCAACATATGTTCCATCAAAAGGATCTGAATATGCGTCAGAGAAGATGGTTGGAATTGGTAAGTGATTATGATTGTGAAATTTTATATCATCCAGGAAAGGCAAACGGTGGGCGAACACTCGGCCCAGCGGGCGAACATGCCGGGCTCCGGCTCCGCGCACCTGCAGAGCATCAGAAAGGCAACACTACACTAGGGAGAGCCGATGCATTAAGTCGACAAGAGAAAAGTGGAACTATCAAAGCTATAGCTTTACGAGTTGAGTTGTTACCCAATATTCAAGAAGAGTTACGAGATTTCCAACATGAAGCAATAAAGGAGGATAAGAACAAACAGGAAATATTGGGTGGATTAATATCTGATTTGGTGAAAGATGACAGAGAATTCTGGAAATTCCAAAATAGAATTTGGGTACCATGCTATGGTGATCTCAGAAAACGTATTTTRGRTGARGCTCATAAGTCACGTTTTGCAATTCATCCAGGTACAAATAAAATGTATCGGGATTTGAAGCAACACTATTGGTGGCCAGGTATGAAGAAGGATATAGCTAGGCATATTGAGGAATGCTTAACATGTCTTCAAGTAAAGATTGAACACCAATGCCCTTATGGTAAGTTGCAATCTTTAGAAATTCCAGTGTGGAAGTGGGATCATATTACTATGGATTTCATATCCAAATTGCCAAAAACATCAAAAGCTTATGATGCTATATGGGTGATAGTAGATCAGTTATCCAAATCTGCACACTTTTTACCTATAAAGGAATCTTATCAATGGAAAGATTGGCAAAAATTATACACTGATGAGGTAGTGACACGACATGGTGTACCTCTGTCAATTGTTTCTAATACAGATAGTCGGTTCACTTTTATGTTTTGGAAGAGCTTCCAAAGAGAAATGGGTTCGCAAATTAAGCTAWGTACAACTTATCACCCTCAGACTGATGGACAAAGTGAACAAACTATCCAAACTTTAGAAGATATGCTGAGAGCGTGTGTCATTGATTTTAGAGGATCATGGGATAGTCATTTGGCTTTGGTAGAATTTGCGTATAACAATAGCTACCATTCAAGTATTCAGGCAGCACCTTTCGAGGTACTATACGGACGCAAATGTCGAACTCCTTTGTGCTGGAATGAAATAGGTGAAAAACAGTTAGCTGGGCCTGAGTTAGTTCAGCAAACTGCAGATAAAATTGGAGTAGTACGAGAACGAATGAAAGCGGCACAGGATAGACAAAGAAGTTATGCAGATAAACGTCGGAAGCCGATTCAATTCCAAGAAGGTGATAGAGTGATGTTAAAAGTATCACYTTGGAAAGGAATGGTACGTTTTGGAAAAAGAGGAAAATTAAGTCCAAGATATGATGGACCATTCCCTATTATTGTAAGGGTTGGGGAAGTGGCTTACAAATTAGAACTTCTTTTGGAATTAAGTGGGATTCATGACACGTTTCATGTGTCAAATTTGAGGAAGTGTCTAATAAGTCTATATGTGGCAGTATCATTACCTAAAATTAAGGTAGATAAAAAGTTATGCTATGAAGAAACCCCTAAACAGATTACTGACTACAAGGTGAATAAACTACAAAACAAAGAGGTTGGGTTAGTGAAGGTTCAGTGGCGTTATCACAAGGGACCGGACGCCACATGGAAATCAGAGTCTGAGATGCAGATAAAATATCCCTACCTTTTTGCTTAAATGAAATTCTGGGAGGGAATTATTTTAAGGAGGGAATATTGTAATATTCGGTTACGAGTTTTGAATTAAGATTTTTGGAATATATATATATATATGCATGTGTATTAATATGTATATATATATATATATATAATATTTGTATATTAGTAGAATGTATGAGTATGGGTGATGAAGTTGGGAACAGCCGACTTTTGAAGGCAGCCATACATTTGCTATAAATAGCAAGTGTATGTAAAAGGAAAAGGATTTCTACTTTTTGAGAATTTTTCTTCATATTGAGAGAAAAGACTGAAGATAAAATGTTGGCTTAATCCGATCATCAATCTAAGGTTAGTGTATATTGCTTTAAGTATTGGTTATTATTATTTTACTGCTAGAATCTCCTATTTATGAACTGCATTTCATAAATATTTGGTTAGGTCCTTAAACCGGACAAAGAGTGTCCGGAGTTCTCCTTAAACCGGTCAAGAGGTGACCCGATTTCATCTAAACCGGTTAAGAGGTGACCGGATTTCCCTTAAATCGCTCATGTGTCATCTGATGAAAGCCTAAACCCCCCAAGTGTTGTCCGGATATCTCCTTAAACCGCCCAAGTGTTAACCGGATTAAGAGCTAAACCGCTCAAGCCATGTCCGATTTATTCTTTTTCTACTCTTAAGTAATTGTCCGGATTTCATATCCGGACAAGGTTGACCAGACTTCAAATCCGGCTAATGTGTTGAGACTTTATAGATGAAATGGCGGTGTAACCGCGAGAGAGATGAAATGACGGTGTAACCGCGAGAGAGATGAAATGGCGGTGTAACCGCGAGAGAGATGAAATGACGGTGTAACCGCGAGAGAGATGAAATGGCGGTGTAATCGCGAGAGAGTTGAAAAGATATGTGATAGATAAGGATTAAATGTTTGTGATATACAGTTTTGATTCTAAACTGCTAGTTTAGAAAGTATGTTGTTGATATGAGTTATATACACTCACTAGACCTTTTGGGTCTAACGCTCAGTTGTTGGACTAACCTGTTTTGCAGGTCATCATTCTTCGCAGGATAGAGGCAAGGGAAAAGTTTGGAATTGATGACTTTTTGTTACTCATAAATGTATTAAGGAAAGTTTTTGTTAGTCCATATTTGGTAAACATTATTACATTCTGTGTTATGAGTATGATGATGTGGATTATCTGTCTAGTGGAAATTGAGGGTTGTTACAGTAGATGTGTCGAAAACAACATTCCGTACACGTTATGGTCACTAGGAATTTCTGGTTAAGCCATTTGGACTCACAAATGCGCCTGCAACCTTCATGGATATGATGAATAGGGTATGTCGCCCTTACCTTGATAAATTTGTGATTGTTTTCATTGATGATATTTTGATATATTCTTGATCGGAAGAAGAGCATGCTCATCGTTTTAGATTGCTCCTTGAATTGTTGAAACAAGAAAGACTGTATGCTAAGAGGTCGAAGTGTGAATTTTGGCTGCGAGAGGTTCAGTTTTTGTGGCATGTTATTTCAAAAGAAGGTATTAAAGTGGATCCTCTTAAGATTGAAGCTATTGAAAAGTGGGAAGCCTCAAAGACTCCAACTGAAATCAAAAGGTTTCTTGGATTGGCTGGGTATTATCGCAAATTCATACAAGATTTCTCTCGTATAGCCACTCCATTAACAAAGCTGACAAAGAAGAATGTGAAATATGAATGGAAGGAAGCACAAGCTCATGCCTTTCAGATGTTAAAAGATAAGTTATGCAGTGCACCAATTCTATCCTTGCCAGAAGGGATGGAAGATTTTGTGGTATATAGTGACGCGTCAAAGATGGGTTTCAGTTGTGTACTGATGCAACATGGAAAGGTAATTGTTTATGCTTCAAGACAGTTAAAAGAGCATGAGAGACAGTATCCTACACATGATATGGAATTAGCTGTTGTAGTGTTTGTGTTGGGTTCAAGAATGTGCTTAATTGTTGTATTCAAGTCTCCCATTGTAATTGTTTTTGTAATAGTTAGCCTTTCTTATTTTCCTTGTATAAGTAGGATTTAGCTAGCTAATTGTAATTAGTTTAGATTAGTTGTTGTTAATCATTTTGTAGAAATTCTCTCAAGAAATACAATATTTGTAATATTTGGTATAATTATTTTGTTTTAAATTTTTTTAAGAGTGTTTATATATATATATATATATATATATATGGAGGTGGAGGTGTGTGTATAGTGGATTTATTTTAATAAAAAAAATTTGAAGGGAGGGGGAGTCGGCTGAAGGCACCGCCCACAAAGATTCCCAATTACTATATATAGTAAATGGGGTTTAGATGAAAAAGGTTTACACTCTTTATAATAGGAAAGTCTCCTTATTGCATCATTCGGATTGGCAGAAAAAGAAGAAGAGAATTCAAAACTAGGATATTCGATTTTAAGGTGAGTATAACATGCTTTGAGTATTGATTGATTTTAGACAATTCCTTTGCTACTAGAATTTGCTTATTATGAATCACTTTACATACTGACCGGATATCTCTTAAACCGAACATGTATCACCTGGATATATCCTAAACGGCACATGTATCACCCGGATATCTCTTAAACCGTACAAGTATCAACCGGATATCTCCTAAACCGGAAAAGGCGTCATCCGATATACCCCAAAATTGCTCAAAGGGCACCAGGTTTAAGGTTAAACCGCTCAAGTATCAGCCGGAGATATCTTAAACCGCTTAAGCAATGTCCAGATTATTCTCTTTTGATTCTAAATAATGATGACCGGATTTCATATCCGGCTAAAGTTGCCCAAATTCCACTATCGGTTTTTGTTTGAATTTGAAATCCGCGAGAGAGATGTAATGGCGGTGTAACCGCGAGAGAGAGGTAATGGTGGTGTGTGAGTCCCTAAAATCACTGATCAATCTTCAATAATCTTCATAATATGGCAGAATCTCATATATTTCTTCAAGAACATCAAGAATATTCATATGAGAGTTGAGAGGAAAAGTCAAACATCAAAACTCTGGTCAAACTCTATATTACGTATTGAATTTTTACAAATGAGCTCTCTCCTAACACAATTACAAAGACCACCTACTTTTATATGGTCAAACTATTAAAGACAAGTCAAAGTCAAACTCCTATAAGAAAGTCAAGCACGTTGACTTTTACAATTATAGACTATATTTAACTTTCAAGACRAATACAATTAATACTGATTTTCAGTCCTAACATTCTCCCCCTTTGTATTCAGACTTGAAAGAAAATTCTGCACTTTGAGTCCTTGTTTGAACTTTGAAACTTTAAGCACAATATGTCATATTTCAAAAGAAATCTTTAACTTGTAATCTTCAAGCAATCAACTGTTGAGATAGATTCGTCTAGCATTCTCCCCCTCGAATGTAGAATCACGGTGATCTTCTCTTTTGACAATGTAGAATATAAACAAAAACGATCTTCAGAAACAATGTATAAGATTTGATCTTCAAAGGATCTTCAGAATTAATCTTCAGACTTTTCTTTAGTAAACTTTTGAAAC
>NW_020200659.1:82600-91513 GCF_001531365.2 Cynara cardunculus var. scolymus | reverse complement strand
AGAACAATTATAAAAGTTGGTTTTACACTGAGAAGGAGAACCAGTTGAGCTTTGAGCACACGAAAAGTCTTTGACTTTGTGTAAAAGCTGGTCTCTTTCTACAGTAACTAAATCAAATTTCCTATTCAGTTCAGTTCTCATGTTCAATTCAGTTTCAAGGTTTTTCTTTAGATCAGACAATTTCTTTGAAGTATCCAGGAGTTTACCTTCTAACTCCTTCTGATGCATTTCAAACTTTTTCTTCTGATTAATCAACTCTCGTTTCTCTTCATCAGAACTGCTTTTGTCATTCTCCAAAGCAATATCAAGCCACTTTCTTTTCTTAGTAAGCTCTTTGGCAATTGCTGTATACTACTTTGAAGTATTCCTTTTCTCAATAGCAAATTGCTTTTTCTCATGGTCTAAAGCCTTTTGTTTTAAATCAATGCTTTCAGACAATTTCTGTAGTTGACTTTGACAATCTTCGGAGATGTCTTTCTTTTCTTTATCATTCTTGGCTCGTTCCAGAATGACAAGCTGCTCAAAATCCGAGATTTGCTTTAAAAGCATCTTTGCGTTTAGCTCGAGAGAGTTAATCTTATTTTCATAAGATTCTCGTTCAGTTCCAAACTTTCTTTCAACTTGAATAAATCTTTTCTTTTCCTTCTCAAACTCTGCTCTTTCCATATTGAAATTCCTTTCTGCTGTCAGAAATTTCTCCTTCTCTAAGTCCAGTAATTTCTTTAACTCATTTAGATCATTCTCAGACTTATGGAACTTCTCAGTTAAATCCTTTRTATCTGAATTGTTCCTTGGAGAGTTCCTCTCAGCAATTAATTCAATTTGAACTTGTTGGAGTTTGTTGAACAAATCTTTATAAGATTGAATCCTTGTGTTTCTTTCTTTGTCAAATTCTAATATGATATCATCCAAGGATTTGTTAAGTTTATCTATCTGATATTTAGATTCATCCTTAACTCTTTCTATCCTTTCTTTATTCTCCCGATTCAAAGTTTTAATACATTGCTCATTAGTATAATTCTGAATTTTATAATTCATAATACTCTTTTCTAGCTCAGCAATCTTCTCTCTCAACTCCTTTATAATATCTGCCATTTAAAAAAAATTGATCAGTTAGGGATCTATGCAGTTCAAGAAAATTGATTAAAGAAAAAACAAACTAAAAGAATTACACAATTTCTTGAAATTCACACAACACTCAATTCTCAAACTCACAAACATCAATACACCTCATTGTGTTTTAATCCGGTCAAGAAAACGACTTAAACTGCTCACTTCTAAGAAGCTTATCCGGTCAAGTTATGTTCCTTAAACCGCTCACCACATGCAGTCTTATCCGATCAAGAGGTGTGAAATAAAACGTTCACTGCATGAATTTCTTATCTGGTCATTGAATGAAGTAAATCCGGTCAATGAATGAGACTAAACCGATTATTGCATGGAACTAAACCTGTCACAGCATGTAACTAAACCATACACTGCAAGAAGATAAACCGGACAATGCATGTATCTTAAACCGCTCACTGCATGAAACTTAAACCGGACACTGTATGAGTCTAAACCGGACACAACACAAGTCTAAACCGGACACAACATATGTCTAAACCGGACACAGCACAAGTCTAAACCGATCACAGCATGTCTAAACCGATCAATGCATGTATCTTAAACCTAACACAACTTGAAGCTTAAACGGGACACAACTTGAACCTTAAACCTGTCACAGCTTGAGGCTTAAACAGATCGTTGCATGAATTTTAAACCGGACACTTCATAAATGTAAACCTGTCAACACATTAATACAAACCGGACAACACATGAATGTAAACTTGTCACAGCTTAAATGTAAACCGGACAACACTATGAATGTAAACCCGTCACAGCTTGAATGTAAACCGAACACTGCAAAGAAAACTTGAAATAAAATGTTGTCCGGATATGTAATCCGGACAAGAAGACTTGTTTGAAAACAGTCAACTTTAGACAGCTAGATCAAACACCAAACAATAAACCAAGTAAGCATGCAAAATGTAAACATTGAATTGATATACCGCTCAACTCTCCGGTCTTATATCCGCTTAACTAAACCGCTCAACAACTAATCAAGATCATCATATAAACCGCTCAAAATTTTGATTAAAAGAACCTCTAAACCGCTCAACAAACACAATTCACACATACATGACAATCAAACTAAGATCAAATCAACAAACAAACACAAAAATTACACAAATTCAAACAAAAATTGGATCAAAATCTGATTTGTTATGAATTTTCGCATGAACACAAAGAACTTCAAAACAAACAAATCTCTTCAAATCTCTAAAAACAATGATCAAAATGCAAAATCACAAGAATAAAAATGAAACACTATGTTAAAACACACACAACGATCATCATTTTAACAATCAAATGTCCAAGAATGAAATATTTAAGAAAAAAATTTGTGAAAACAGTAGAGAACACTCAAGAACATAAAATCATGAAATTCCAGAAATTTCAGCAACTCTTGATGATTTCTTCAAACAAATTTCACTGCAAACGTGCTCTGAGACCAAATGTGAGTCCCTAAAATCACTGATCAATCTTCAATAATCGTCATAATATGGCAGAATCTCATATATTTCTTCAAGAACATCAAGAACATTCATATGAGAGTTGAGAGGAATAGTCAAACATCAAAACTCTGGTCAAACTCTATATTACGTATTGAATTTTTACAAATGAGCTCTATCCTAACACAATTACAAAGATCACCTACTATTTATATGGTCAAACTATTAAAGACAAGTCAAAGTCAAACTCCTATAAGAAAGTCAAACACGCTGACTTTTACAATTATAGACTATATTTAACTTTCAAGACGAATACAATTAATACTGATTTTCAGTCATAACATGGTGTAACCGTGAGAGAGAGGTAATGGCGGTGTAACCGCGAGAGAGATGTAATGGCGGTGTAATCGCGAGAGAGATGTAATGGTGGAGTAACCGCGAGAGAAAAGGAATCTATATTAAGTATAGATAAAATGCTTGTGTCTGTACAGGTTTGATTATAAACTGCTAGTTTGGAATCTAGGTTATTTGTATGAGATTTGTACACTCACTAGACCTTTTGGGTCTAATGCTTAGTTGCTGGACTAATCTGTTTTGCAGGTCATCATACATCACAAGATAAAGGCAAGGAGAAAGTTTAAGCAATGATGTTTAGACGCAAATATGTGTATTAATCAAAGTTTTTGTTAGTCCTTATTTTGTAAACAATATAACGTTTAGTTATCAGATGTGGTTATTATATAATGCTTGTTAATTTTAAATTGTGGGCTGTTATAGTTGGTATCAGAGCCTTAGTTTAAGGGATCTGGGTATTTGTTAAATACTTAGACTTAAACTAGAGGTGTGGAAGTTATGATAATAGAAACGCGAAGTCGCAGCAGGGGTCGAGGAAGAGGGAGAGTACTAGACAAGAAACTCGTAGGGAAAAAGAATTGTCGGCACAAGAAAGTTCAATGTCTGGCCGTGGAAGAGGAGCAGGGGGTGGACACAATGTTCCTGATTCCGGTTTTATTACTCAAGAGATGTTGGCAGCTGAGTTGGGAAAATTCCAAGAAAGTTTGGTGAATTTATTGGGACGTTCGGCCCCAAATAACCATGAAATAATAAGGGACCCTAACCCACAGGAAGAAGTCGGAGCTAGTATACCGGCAACAAATACATCTGTGCCCCTTACTTCATCCTCAGTTCATAAAGGAGGGGATATTAAAATGTTTCTTGCATGTAAACCTCCTAAATTCTTTGGGGAATGTGACCCTGTCAAAGCTATGTGTTAGCTTAAAGAAATTGAACTAAGTCTGCAGATCAGTAAAACTGTAGAAGAAGACAAAGTTATGTTTGATGTATCCCGTCTGAGGTCAAGTGCTTTATACTTGTGGGAGGTTTTGTCAAGTTCAGATCCAAATATTCTGAAAACCATATTATGGTAGGAATTTGTGATAAAGTTTAAGATGAAATATTGTCCGAAAACGGTAGTACGAAAGTTAGAAGATGATTTCCTTCGTCTAAAACAAGGAAACATGTCAGTTCATCAATACACGGAAGTCTTCATGGAACAATCCCGGTTTGCTGAAGCTTACATTATATCAGAAATATGTAATATCCAGAAATCCAACGACATTTCAAGCAGCAGTTGACATTGCCGAAATACTGGAACATGACATTAATCGTCAACCACAATAGATAGTTGGAGATAAAAGAAAAGGGGAAGCTACAATGACTGATTTTCGTAGACCAAGGTTTATGGAAAATTTGAATCGACCAGTCCCAAGGTTTGCTGATAAGGCTTGTACACGATGTCACAAAATACATCAAGGAAATTGCAATACCAAGTCGCGGGTATGTTTTAAATGTCAGGAACCGGGACATATAGCTCGAGACTGTCGAATGGTGCGAAGATGTTTTACTTGTAATTCCTCTCAACTTGTAAACGTTGATTGTCCTCAAGCTAATGGACAAGGGTCTGGCTTTGCGGGAGGTCAAGGATGTGGATACTCAGGGGGCAGAGGATCTGGTTATGTTTCAACTGGTCATGGGTCAGTAGTAAATTGTATTAATCCAAGTGGTCGAGGAGAGTTAAGACATGGGGAGTCAAATGCTAAAGGAATAGCCTTTCAGATAACGAGAGGCGAGGCTAAAGAACATCCTGAAGTGGTGACAGGAACATTCCTTGTTAATTCAGTATGTGCCAAAGTTTTATTTGACTCTGAAGCAAATCGTTCTTTCGTATGACCATCATTTGTTAACTACGCACGTTTAGAATCTAAAGCACTAAATGAGAATTTAATTGTGGAAACAGCAAATGATGGTGATGTATTGGTTAAGGAAACAATAGATAAATGTTCTATAAGTATAGAAGTGTATGAGGTACCTATACAATTGTTTCCTTTGCCTTTAAGGGAGTTTGATATAATTATAGGCATGGATTGGTTAGCTAAAAATCAAGCTAATATAGTCTATGATGAAAAGATGATTCATATAGACTTGCCAAAAAAAGGAAAGGTTGTAATTTATGAGGACCGACAAGATCGCTACTCCTATCTTATCTCAGTTTTAAAGGCTCAGAAATATGTATAGAAAGGATGTACTAGTTTTCTTGCCTACACCATTGACATTAAGAAAGAAAAAGAAAAGATGGAGGATATCCCAGTTGTGAGAGAGTTTCCAGAAGTATTTCCAGAAGACTTGATAAGTCTACCACCGAACCGAATGATAGAATTTCAAATTGAATTGCTTCCTGGAGCAGCACCAGTTGCACGTGCACCATATAGATTAGCTCCTTCTGAACTAAAGGAGGTAATGTCACAATTGAAAGAATTATTGGATAAAGGTTTTATCCGACCAAGTACTTCTCCATGGGGTGCGCTGGTGCTACTTGTTAAAAAGAAGAATGGATCATTGAGAATGTGCATTGATTACCGGGAGCTGAATAAATTGACAATCAAAAATAAGTATCCTCTTCTAAGAATTGATGATATGTTTGATCAATTGGTTGGCGCTACTTAATTTTCAAAAATTGACTTACGATCCGATTATCATCAACTGAAGAATTGAAATGAAGATGTGTCGAAAACGGCATTCCGTACACGTTATGGTCATTATGAATTTCTGGTTATGCCATTTGGACTCACAAATGCGCCTGTAACCTTTATGGTATGATGAATAGGGTATGTCGTCCCTATCTTGATAAATTTGTGATTGTCTTCATTGATGATATTTTGATATATTCTCGGTCGGAAGAAGAGCATGCTCATCATTTGAGATTACTTTTAGAATTGTTGAAACAAGAGAGATTGTATGCCAAGATGTCAAAGTGTGAATTTTGGCTGCGAGAGGTTCAGTTTTTGGGACACGTGATATCAAAAGAAGGTATTAAAGTACATCCTCTTAAGATAGATGCCATTGAAAGGTCGGAGACCCCAAAGACTCCAACTAAAATTAGAAGTTTTCTAGGATTGACTGGGTATCATCATAAGTTTATACAAGATTTCTCTCGTATAGTGTAACACCCCAAATCCACACATTGCATATAACACATATTTCATATATAGAATACATGTTTTCCCCACATAGGTCCTCGATATAAGAGTCTATAATATATAATACACAGCTCAAAAATTCGAAAAGTACAAGCTCTTGCATCCTATCATCTATGCTTCCAAAAAATAGCTAAGCATATAGGGAAGTAATTCACACAATACTCTTTCCCTTATCATTACCTGTACACATAATTTTGGAAACACGAAAATGAGGGTTAGACATAAATGTCTAGTGAGGTTCCCTTCTATGTAATGCAGGGTGAAGATCACCAAAACATTTATTTCAAATCAAACATCTTATGAAGCAAAACTTAAAACATACTGCTTTGGTCAATCGGGCCTTTGGTCTCAAACAACACTTAGAAAATATTTTAAACATTCTTGACCAGAGCCCCTCTTGTCTCTCTTCCAAAGCTTCTGATTCCTCGACCAGAGCCTCTGGTTTAACTATCTAGACTTAGAAAATATTTCGACATTCAGGACCAGAGCCCCTCTGGTCTCTCTTCCAGAGCTTCTGGTCTTCACGGCCAGAGCCGCTGGTTTCACACCACACTTAGAATATAATTCGACATTTAGGACCAAAGCCCCTCTGGTCTTGACGACCAGAGCCTCTGGTTGAACCAACCAGACTTAGAAAATATTTCGAAACAGGACCAGAGCCCCTCTGGTATCTCTTCCAGAGCTTCTGCTCTTCATGACCAGAGCCTCTGGTTGAACTAACCAAAACTTCACTAATATAAATGATCTTTAGATAAACTCTCAATAATTAAGACAACCTTTTTCATAAACAAACAAATATAAAAAAGTTCATGTTTGACCAGAGCCTCTGGTTGTACTAACCAGAGCTTCTGGTTCAAAAGGCATGCCCAACCAGAGCCCCTCTGGTTCAACGTGTAAGTCAACTAGACCTCCTCTGGTCTGTTTTTCATAAAAAGATTCTAAGTATAAAATTCTTTTCTTAAACATTTAAAATATGATTTTGATGTGAAAACACTTAACAAATGATACAACACCTCTAATCCATTTAATATATTTTAATTAAAACTTGCTCATCCTTCAAATCAATAACTAAAATCCTCTGGTCCAATGATGAGGACCAACCAGAGCCCCTCTGGTTCCTTACAAGGAACAACCAGAGCCCCTCTGGTTCCTTACAAGGAACAACCAGAGCCCCTCTGATTCCTCATGATAATAACCATTCTCTTTCAAAACACTTTTAACCAATACCAATGGCCATAGGCCAAGTTTTCCCCTTCTCAATAGCATCAATATCATTATTTCTGATAAGAACAATATTTTTGAGTTCTCAAATCACAAAGAAGTAAGGACTCAAATCTATTGTAGTCTTAAAAGACATAATAGCAAGAGCTATAATATTCACATACAATTGCCACCCTTATATCCAAAGGTACACCTCTCCTTGATATGCCACCCTTATTCCAAAAGACMCMTCTCYTTGRTATGCCACCCTTATTCCAAAAGACACCTCTCCTTGATATGCCACCCTTATTCCAAAACACACCTCTCCTTGATATGCCACCTTCATTTCTTCTTCAAAATCTATGAACTACTTCGGATGAAGGACCGCAGTCACAACCATCTTAATCGAATCCTCATTCATAGTTTTATCCATAAAAACCTTTTCAAACTTAAGAACAACCTTGTCTTTCAAAGATTTCCAAAACATCAAGGTTTCTTTTAAATCCTCAAAACAGGATATCATTTCCAAAAYTGATTTAAAGAAGCAAACTCTTCYTTATCTTTCCAACRATAACAGTAACACCTTTAAAACTATCACAATAGTTTTACCATCTTTTCTTCAAAACCAACATCAAAACTCATAGCATATAATCAACAATAAAACTCACAGTTTATAAGCAAAGGTAGTTTTAAAAGAAAACTCACAGTTTATACTCAACAGTAGTTTAAAAACTCACCTTATCAAACAGATTTCTTGATGATAAACACACAGCAACAACTATTCTTAACACATAATCTTGAAGAACACTTTAGCTCACACACATAGGTTCTTTTCTAAAAGAGTGACAGTGGTAAGGATAACCTTATCAAATTCTTCTTTAAATATCCTCACCTAGGCGGTGGAGGATTTTAATAATAAAACTTCAAAGGCGGTGAAAGHTTTTGTCYAAWAGRAATAACTTTGGGCGGTGGATTTTGCATTATAAAATTCATGGTTTCTTAACCATGAAGATATAAGCTTTTAAATAATAAAATAATGTCCACCCAAATAATTTATCACAATTATACACCACCTTATGCATGTTTCCCACCACATGCATACATGTATAAATCATATATGTCATGACACCTTTTCACATATATGCATATTTCATGTAATCCACATAATTAGCACGTATAAATTACCTCAACGCAAGTTATGTGAAACCTGGATATAACATTCTCTCCCCCTTAAAAGAATTCCGTCCCGGAATTCATTCAAATAACCATGGATATTTCTCTTTCATTTCTGATTCTAATTCCCATGTTGCTTCTGATCCTTTGTGAAATCGCTGCTGCACCCTTACTAGATTTATTTCCTTGTTTCTCAACCCACGGGTCTTGTGGTCGGTTATAGGTTCTGGAGTTTCTATAAAATTTAGTTTGTCATCCAACTTAATCTCCAGAAGTGGTATCGCCGTACTAGGATCAGCAAGGCATTTCCTTAGGTTTGACACATGGAAAGTATTGTGAATCAGACTAAGTTCCTCTGGTAATTCCAATTGATAAGCTATCGGTCCAATTCTTTTGCAGATTCTGAATGGTCCAATATACATTGGACTAAGCTTACCTTTCTTCCCAAA
>NW_020200659.1:76957-79050 GCF_001531365.2 Cynara cardunculus var. scolymus | reverse complement strand
GTATTGAATACAGACTCCATCTCCTTGATCCAACACATAGCCTTGATTGGATCTCTTTCTCCCGAGAAGGTTGGTGGTTTACACGTTAGAAACATCTTTATATCTCCTTCCTTGTTATTGATAATTGGGATTGATGGAGTAACTTCAATTCTGCCTGTCTCCATTCTGGCAGGATTCCTTAATATAGAAGTCAAGGTTACCCTTAGCTTTCCCATTTCTTCAGCTAATATGTCTCTTGTTATATATTCTGGGTGAGACATCTGTTCTTGATTCATATTTTCAGAGTTTGATTCTGCTTGATTATATTGATCTCTGGTTGACTTATTATGCCTCTGGTCTGCCCTATACCTCTGCCTCTACCTCTGCCTCTGCCTCTGCCCTCAGAGGTGCCAATAGGAGCAACAGGGGATTCTTCTTGATTGGGGCGGGTGATCCTTTCTGACCTTCTCGATCTACTATCCATCTTAGATAACAAAGTTAAAACACATATTTCTCACTTTCCCAAATATAATAAATTGTCCAAGTTCAGCTATGTACCTGTAGATTCAAAATTGCATTGGCCAGATGCAATCCGAAAATACCTTACACACTGACCTCTTAACTTATTACATTTATTCCAAAGATGCTAACTATGTATGTGACCCTAATAGGCAATGAAATAGTTTAAGTCTAGGTATCATGCGTGTGAATACCTAAATCCCTTAAACTCAGGCTCTGATACCAACTCCGTAACACCCCAAATCCACACATTGCATATAACACATATTTCATATATAGAATACATGTTTTCCCCACATAGGTCCTCGATACAAGAGTCTATAATATAAACTACACAACTCAAAAATTCCAAAAGTACAAGCTCTTGCATCCTATCATCTATGCTTCCAAAAAACAGCTAAGCATATAGGGAAGTAATTCACACAATACTCTTTCCCTTATCATTACCTGCACACATAATTTTGGAAACACGAAAATGAGGGTTAGACATGAATGTCTAGTGAGRTTCCCTTCTATGTAATGCAGGGTGAAGATCACCAAAACATTTATTTCAAATCAAACATCTTATGAAGCAAAACAGAAAACATACTACTTTGGTCCATTGGGCCTCTGGTCTCAAACAACACCTAGAAAATATTTTAAACATTCTTGACCAGAGCTCCTCTGGTCTCTCTTCCAGAGCTTCTGGTTTCTCGACCAGAGCCTCTGGTTTAACTATCTAGACTTAGAAAATATTTGGACATTCAGGACCAGAGCCCCTCTGGTCTCTCTTCCAGAGCTTCTGGTCTTCACGACCAGAGCCGCTGGTTCACACCACACTTAGAATATAATTTGGCATTTAGGACCAGAGCCCCTCTGGTTTCTCTTCCAGAGCTTCTGGTCTTCACGACCAGAGCCTCTGGTTGAACCAACCAGTCTTAGAAAAAAATTCGAAACAGGACCAGAGCCCCTCTGGTCTCTCTTCCAGAGCTTCTGCTCTTCATGACCAGAGCCTCTGGTTGAACCAACCAAAATTTCACTAATATAAATGATTTTTAGATAAACTCTAAATCAATAACATAACCTTTTTCATAAAACAAACAAATATAAAAAAGTTCATGTTCGACCAGAGCCTCTTGTTGTACTAACTAGAACTTCTTGTTCAAAAGACATGCCCAACCAGAGCCCCTCTGGTTCAACGTGTAAGTCAACCAGAGCTCCTCTGGTCTGTTTTTCATAAAAAGATTCTAAGTATAAAATTCTTTTTTTAAACATTTAAAATATGATTTTGATGTGAAAACACTTAACAAAGGATACAACACCTGTAATTCATTTAATATATTTTAATCAAAACTTGCTCATCCTTCAAATCAATAACTAAAATCCTCTGGTCCAATGATGAGGACCAGCCAGAGCCCCTCTGGTTCCTTACAAGGAACAACTAGAGCCCCTCTGATTCCTCATGATAATAACCATTCTGTTTCAAAACACTTTTAACCAATACCAATGGCCATAGGCCAAGTTTTCCCCTTCTCAATAGCATCAATATCATTATTTCTAATAAGAACAATATTTTGAGTTCTCAAATCACAAAGAAGTAAGGACTCAAATCTATT
>NW_020200659.1:69180-76222 GCF_001531365.2 Cynara cardunculus var. scolymus | reverse complement strand
TCTTAACCATGAAGATATAAGCTTTTAAATAATAAAATAATATCCACCCAAATAATTTATCACAATTATACACCACCTTATGCATGTTTCACACCACATGCATACATGTATAAATCATATATGTCATGACACCTTTTCACATATATGCATATTTCATGTAATCCACATAATAAGCACGTATAAGTTACCTCAACCCAAGTTATGTGAAACCCGGTTATAACATATAGCCACTCCATTAACAAAGCTGACAAAGAAGAATGTGAAATATGAATGGAATGAAGCACAAGCTCAGGCCTTTCAGATGTTAAAGGATAAGTTATGCAGTGCACCAATTTTATCCTTGCCAGATGGAATGCAAAATTTTGTGGTATATAGTGACACGTCAAAAATGGGTTTGGGTTGTGTACTGATGCAACGTGGAAAGGTAATTACTTATGCTTGAAGGCAGTTGAAAAATCATGAAAGCCAGTATCCTACTCATGATATGGAGTTAGCTGCAGTAGTGTTTGCTTTAAAGATATGGAGACACTACCTATATGGAACGGAATGTCAAATTTTTATAGATCATAAGAGCTTACAACATCTGTTCCATCAAAAAGATCTGAATATGCGTTAGAGACGATGGTTGGAATTGGTTAGTGATTATGATTGTGAAATTTTGTATCACTCAGGAAAGGCAAATGTAGTGGCCGATGCTTTAAGCCGACAAGAGAAAAGTGGAACTATTAAGGCTGTAGCTCTACGAGTCGAGCTACTACCAAGTATTCAGGAAGAGTAGCAAAAATTTCAGCATGAGGCAATGAAGGAGGATAAGGTTAAACAAGAAAGATTTGGTGGATTAATATCTGAATTTGTGAAAGATGGCAGAAAATTCTGGGAATTCCAGAACAAGATTTGGGTACCATGCTATGGTGGTCTCAGGAAACGTATTTTGAGTGAGGCTCACAAATCACGTTTTGCAATTCATCCAGGTACAAATAAGATGTATCGGGATCTGAAGCAACATTTTTGGTGGCCAGGTATGAAGAAAGATATAGCTAAACATGTTGAACAATGCCTGAGATGTCTTCAGGTGAAGATAGAACACCAACGTCCTTATGGTAAGTTGCAATCCTTAGAAATTCCAGTTTGGAAATGGGATCACATCACTATGGATTTCATAACCAAATTGCTGAGGACATCAAAAGGTTATGATGCTATATGGGTAATAGTAGATCAATTATCTAAATCTGCACACTTCTTACCGATGAAAGAATCATATTCCATGGAGAGATTGGCAAAATTGTACATTGATGAGATAGTGACACGTCATGGTATTCCTTTATCAATTATTATTTTTTACAGAGATAGACGATTCACTTCTATATTTTGGAAGAGCTTTCAAAGAGAAATGGGTTCATAAATTAAGATAAGTACAACTTATCACCCTCAAACCGATGGACAAAGTAAACGAACTATCCAAACATTAGAAGATATGTTGAGAGCCTGTATTATTGATTTTGGAGGATCATGGAATAGTCATTTGCCCCTGGTGGAATTCTCTTACAATAATAGCTATCATTCCAGTATTCAAGCTGCACCATTTGAGGTTCTGTATGGACGAAAATGTCAAACTCCTTTGTGTTGGAACGAGATAGGTGAAAAAAAGTTAGCTAAACCTGAATTAGTCTAGCAAACAGCGGATAAAATTTGCCTAATAAGGGAACGAATGAAAGTGGCACATGATAGACAAAGAAGTTATGCAGATAAACATTGAAACACGACTGAATTTCAAAAAGGTGATAAAGTTATGTTAAAGGTATCACCATGGAAAGGAATGGTACGTTTTGGTAAAAAGGGAAAGTTAAGTCCAAGATATATTGGACCATTCCCTATTATTGCCAAGGTTGGAGAAGTGTCATACAAGTTAGAACTTCCTTGGGAGCTAAGAGGAATTCATGATACGTTCCACGTGTCCAATTTGAGCAAGTGTTTAATAAGCCCAGATGTAGCAGTACCGCTACCTGAAATTAAGGTTGACGAAAGATTGTGCTTTGAAGAAACCCCTGAACTCATTACTGACTTCAAATTAAAGAAGTTGTGGAACAAAGAGGTTGGGTTAGTAAAGGTTCAGTGGCGTTATCCCAAGGGACCAGATGCCACCTAGGAATCAGAGTAAAAAATGCGAATGAAATATCCCTACTTTTTTGCATAAATGGAATTCCGAGAAAAAATTCTTTTAAGGAGGGAATGTTGTAATATTTGGTATAATTATTTTCTTTTATGTTTTTTGAGACTATTTATATATATAATAGGAAGGGAGGGGGAGTCGGCTGAAGGCACCGCCTACAAAGATTCCCAATTACTATATATAGTAAATGGGGTTTAGATGGAAAAGGTTTACACACTTTATAATAGGAAAGTCTCCTTATTGCATCATCCGGATTGGCATAAAAAGAAGAAGAGAATTCAAAACTAGGATATTCGATTTTAAGGTGAGTATAACATGCTTTGAGTATTGATTGATTTTACACAATTCTTTTGTTGTTAGAATTTGCTTATTATGAATCACTTTACATACTAACCGGATATCTCTTAAACCAGACATGTATCACTTGGATATATCCTAAACCGGACATGTATCAACCAGATATCTCCTAAACCGGACAAGGCGTCATTCGATATACTCCTAAATCGCTTAAAGGGCACCCGATTTAAGGTTAAACTGCTCAAGTATCAGCCAGAGAAATCTTAAACCGCTCAATGTGTTAACCGGTTTAGAGCTAAACCACTCAAGCAATGTCCGGATTATCCTCTTTTGATTCTAAGTAATGATGACCAGATTTCATATCCAGCTAAAGTTGCCCAAATTCCACTATCAGTTTTGGTTTGAATTTGAAATTTGCGAGAGAGATGTAATGGTGGTGTAACCGCGAGAGAGATGTAATGGTGGTGTAACCGCGAGAGAGATGTAATGGCGGTGTAACAACGAGAGAGAGGTAATAGCTATGTAACCGCGAGAGAGATGTAATGGCGGTGTAACTGCGAGAGAGATGTAATGGCGGAGTAACCGCGAGAGAAAAGGATTCTATATTAGGTATAGATAAAATGCTTGTGTTTGTACAGGTTTGATTCTAAACTGCTAGTTTGGAATGTAGGTTATTTTTATGAGATTTGTACACTCACTAGACCTTTTGGGTCTAATGCTCAGTTGCTGGACTAATCTGTTTTGCAGGTTGTCATACATCACAAGATAAAGGCAAGGGGAAAGTTTAAGCAATGATGTTTAGACGCAAATATGTGTATTAAACAAAGTTTTTGTTAGTCCATATTTTGTAAACAATATAACGTTTAGTTGTCAGATGTGGTTATTATATAGTGCTTGTTAATTTTAAATTGTGCGCTGTTACAATATTCAACTTTGGTGAAAATCTGTCTCTACTCATCTCAATTGTTCTTAAAGGATTAATCTAATTGTATATGATTTTGGGATTAACAATTGGTATCAGAGCTCTGATTGCAGCAATTTGATAGAAGGATTACAATTTTTAGAGGAATTTTGCACGGATTTAGTGGATTTTAAGAATTGTTCATCGCTGTTCTTGAGTATTCTTGATCGGATTGCACATTTTCTAATCTCATCATTTATGAGTGTTAATTGTTAAAATTTGCACTACTAGATTCGCATTTTCAATCTGAACATCTTTGATTCACACCATTTTGAGTTTTAATCAAGTTTTGAACCGATTTTGATCGATTTTTGAGTTTACGAAAAAGTTTTTGTTGTTCAAAAACTCATAATTTTTCAAGTTTTGATCCAAATTTTTGTTGAAAATTTGTGTTTGTGGTTGAATTTTATCCGTATAACTCTTTTTACTTTGTACGATTTAAGACTTGGATATTTTGTGTGATTTCTTGATTGTGCGATTTACTGATAAACCGGGTAAAGCTGTGAGCGATATAGGTTTAAATCGCTTGTTGGTGTGTGCAAGTTAGGGTTATATCGTTTAAACATTGTCCGATTAAGTGAAAAATCGATTGTAACTATGCGATTTAATTGTGCGATTTAAGTCTAGCCGCTTGATATTGTCCGCTTGATATTGTGCGATTTAATCTTGGTCATATTTTGTCATGTGCGATTTATATAGTGATCGTATTTTGACTCTGACTATAATTGTTCGTATTTTGACTTTGACGTGTTGAGCAGATTGTTATCTTTGACTTTTTGTGCGAATTGAATTATTTGACTTTGTAATTGAGCGGATTTGATCGTATATTGAATTGTTGACTTGTTTTACTTGAATTGTTGACTTGTTGACTTTTTACGTCCGTATTGAGATTTCTTAAGTGTTGAAATTTTGTCTAAGTGTTTGTTTTGTCCGTATTGTTTTGTCCGGATATCCAATCCGGATAAACTCTTTGTTACTTAGAATTCTTGACAATTCTTGTCCGGATAAGCTTGTCTGGACTTCTAATCCGTATAAGTGTTTGTGCTTAAATTTTCTAACTCTTGAATGTGTGTGCAAATTCCTGTGTGCGATGTATTGAGATAATTTTTGAATATTAATCCTTGAAATCATATTTTGAACTACAGAAGATCCGATATCATATTAATTAGATAAAATGAGTTCAAGAGAGGCAATGGCTATTGGTACTGATACCAAGCCACCAGTTTTATTCAGAGAAGATTACAATCAATGGAGGGATAGATTCCTCAATTTTATTGAAAGAAAGAAAAAAGGAGAGCTGATCATGGAATCTCTCATGGATGGACAAGCAATATTCTATAGAGAGACACCTGCCATTCCTGCTGAAGGCATACCTGCTCAAAGAGTAATCAAAGAGAACTCTAGATACACTGCTGAAGAAAAGGAGAGAGCACATGCTAATGTGTTGTGCAAATCATATATGATGCATGCACTGACCAGTGATATCTATTCAAGCATCAACAGTCATAAAGCTTCTGGTCACAGCATGTGGATGCAGATAGAAAAAAATGATGATGGGTTCTAAAGTGAGAACTCAGTTAAAAATCACCAACTATATTTCTACATATGAAGAGTTTAAGGCTAAAGAAGGAGAGAGCCTTGATGATGTATATGACAGACTTACCAGACTGCTAAATGAGCTTACCAAGAATGGCATTTCTAAAACTGTCATTGAAATAAATGTTAAATTCCTTAGCAACTTACAACCAGAGTGGAAACCTTTTGCCAATCATATCAGATATAATAAATCATTATCTGATATCGATATTGACGAGGTTTATGAAACTCTGAAACAGAACGAGGAAGAAGTTTTAGAGACCAGAGATTCTCTTCGGGTTCAAAATACGAGTTCAAAATACGAGTTCAAAGATAAATTTGGTGAAAAGAAGAAATATGATGAGAAGAGATTCGAGAAGAAGTAAAAAAAAAAGAAACCTGAAGAGAAGAAGAAATTTGTGAAAGGAGAGGCAGATGAAAATACCAAATGCTACAACTATGGCAAGTTGGGTCATTTTGCGGTAAACTGCAGAAAGCCGGTAACAAGAAATACCGACTACTATAAAAACAAATTTCTTCTGTCTAAACAACGAGATGCGGGTAAAGAATTGATGGCTGAGGATGACCACTGGTTAAATCTAACCGATGAGGAGGAAGAGTCAGAAGCTGTGACTCACATATGTTTTTGATGACTAGGTCTGAAATTGATTCTTCGATGAAGGCGATGAGGAGAATGCTAAGATTAATGAAGAGGTATTGGAAAAATCATGCATTAAGATGCAAAAGATGATGCTTAAACTCCAATATTTTCAACAACAATTAAAAACTGAAAAATTGCGTTCAAATAATTTTCAAAAAGAAATAGTAATGCAAAAAGAAAAATACATCAAACTCTTTGATGAGAATGTTGGAAATTTGGACTGGGTACAATCTTTATTATCTGAATCAAAAACATTTCATGAAAAATCCAACATCTTAAAAACCGAATTATCTGATTGAAAGGGCCGATATAAGTCGTTAGAATTAGTGAATGAAGACTTAATTGTTAAAATTAGTAAGCTTGAATAACAAATTATTGACTTAAATGAAAAATTGAAAGCTAAGGAGGAGAAGTTATATAAGAGAGGGCAGACTGATCAAACAATTTTTCTAAACAAACCCTCTAAGACAATATTTTTTAACCCTCTGGAAGGGTTGGGGTATGAAAATCCAAATTTTTTAGGAAAAGCTTTGTACTATACCCCAACTTTATATAAATTTGAATATCTTGATTGCGGTCTTGAGTTTCAAATTAAATTTACAAAATCTTCTGATGAAGTAGAAGAACAAAGGATTTTAACCGGAAAAGAAACGACAAAATGTAAGTTCCGTTTGATTATACACATTTAAATGATAGCTACAAAACACAAGTCTCTGCACTTTCAACTGATTATTTTCACAGTTATTCAAAAGCAGAGCTTTAATCTAAACATGCTGAACCAAAATTTTATACTCCCACATTAGTTTTAGAAAAACAAGTGGTTCAGTTTGAAAAGATTTTAAATAAGGAAAGGCTTTCATTCATGTGTAAATCAATAAGTGATGGTTTTGGATATTCCTATTGATAGGGAATTGTTGAACTAGTATGGTGACCGGATTGAATCTCTATTTTGCGGAGCTTTACGAAAAGTGAGTATTCACAGCCCCCTTTTGCTATTTTCGCATTTCGGGGTGAAAAGCATGATTGAAATTGTGATATGAGCAATTTCATTACGGAGAGTGAGTTTTCACAGCCCCTTTTTACTGTTTTCGCGTTTTTGGGGGAAAAGCATGTATAAAAATAGTGATGTTTTGCATGCAATATTCAATGTGTTTAAATGGTGGATTCAAATTGATTCTTATGAATTATGCTTTAAAATGAAATTGTGAATACGAGCACTAACACCTTGTACCCTAGTAATAGTTGTGTTTGGGTTAATTAAAAAGTCCCAGTGGTGACACTACTTATTAACTCGTATGAGCCGATAGTTTAAGTGGATAACGCTATTTGGATTGACAATCCCACCTTCTGCTGGTGAGTAGGGGTGCATTTAACTAAA